>NC_143436.1:151395662-151565662 GCF_987193195.1 Phasianus colchicus
TGTGATTGTCAGGAAAAAATCCTGGGGACTGGAAAAAGGAAAACATCACTTCCATTTATAAGAAAGTGAGGAAGGAGGACCTGGAGAACTATAGGCCAGTGAGCCTCACCTCTATGCCTGGGAAGACCATAGAACAGATCCTCCTGGAAGATACCTTAAGGCACATGAAGAATAAGCAGGTGATGCAAGACAACCAGCATGTCTTCACCAAGGGAAGGTCATGTTTGACCAGTCTGGTGGCCTTCTATGATGGAATGACAGTGTCAGTAGACAAAGGTAAGACAACTGATATCATCTACCTAGACCTTTTGCGAGGCTTTAGACATAGTTTCCTACCACATCCTCATCCCTGAATTAGAGAGATATAGATATTTGAAGAGTGAAACTATTTGGTGGATGAAGAAATGGTTGGAAGGTTGCAGCCAGAGCATTGTGGACAATGGCTCTAAGTCCAGGTGGAGTTCAGTAATGAGTGATGTCCCTCAGGTATCCATCTTGGAACTGGTGCAGTTCAACATCTTTATCAGTGACATAGATGGCAGGATGGAGTGCACCCTCAGCATGTTTGTTGATGACACCAAACTGGGCAGTGCGTAGATAAAGTGGAAGGAAGAGATGCCATTTAAAGGGATCTTGATAAACTCAAGAGGTGAGTCCATATGAACATAATAAGGTTCAACAAAGCAAAGCACAAGGTTCTGCACTTGAGTCAAGATAATCCCAGATACATATACAAACTGAGAGAAGAAACCCTTGAGAATAGCTCTGTTAAGAACAACTTAGGAGTCCCGGTTGATGAAAAACTTAACATGAGCCACTAGTGTGCACTTGCAGCCTATAAAGCCAATGGTATCCTGGGTTCCACTAGCAGAGATGTGGCCAGCAGGGTGAGGAAGGTAATTGCCCCTCTCTACTCTGTCCTTCTGAGGCTACAGTTGGAGTACTGCAACCATGGGACCCCCCACACAGGAGCTTTTGAAGAGGAGTTAAATGAGTACCACAAAGATGATCAGATGGCTGGAGCACCTCCCTATGAAGACAGGATGAAGGAGATGTGCTTGTTCAGATTAGAGATGGCTGTGGGGAAACCGCATTACAGCTTTCCAGTATTTGCTGGGAGGTTATAAACAGGAGGGAAAACAACTTTTTATATTGGTAGAAAATGATAGGACAAGAGGGAGTGACTTTAAACTAAAGGTGGAGAGATGTAGGTTAGATGTCAGGGGAAAGTTTTTCAGTGAGAATGTTGAGGTGCCGGAACAGGTTGCCCAGAGAGGTTTTGAATGTCCCATCCCATTCCTGGAGCCATGGGGCCATGGACAACCTTTTATTTTACTTGATCTTGTGGTTGACAACCCTGACAGTGGCAGTGGGGCTGGAACCTGATGATCCTTGAGGGCCCCTCCAACCCAAGCCATTCTATATTTCTATGGTACGATTCACGAGGTTGTATTAGATTATGGGCACTCAAGTTTTGGTTACATCACTGCCTTTTCATTTTATCTTATTTTAAGCAAACATTTTAGGATCTCTCTATCAAATCACAATAACTTACACTGCCCTTGTAGTACTGTCTTCCAGATTTGAACTTTATCTCTGAGAGTTTTCTCATTGCTACTGAATGCAAACACATTTCAACATTTTTTCTCCAAATTTAGGATGTCTTGATTTTACTGCAAAATACTAATGGAGTAGCAGTCAGTTTGCTATTTCCCTTGATGTACAAAGAAAAGATCAAATCAAATATCTTTAAACGTATACATTTGCTTTATAGACAAATCTGTCTAGTATTGGAACTAGGGAGAAACTCAGAAATGAGATAACATATCTGTAATAGAAGTTAAGTTTAAGAATCTCTGAGGAACCTTAAGAACCTCTGAGCAAACCAGGATATACTTAGGGAACACTTTGAGTGTATCCTGTCTTATTGCAGAAAATATTGTTGTATTTCACACACTTTATCCTATATATAAATTACCTTCATTAAGCACAAAAGAGCATTGTTCCTTTAAAGATTAAGTTGGAATCTAATTGAAGACCGGTAAATTTATCTGGACAAATTTTTCATGAAATACTCTCAGTCTATAAATAGAACATGGATTTTGCAGCACTCATGAGTCTATTTTGTCTATATCTTTGAGCAGATGCATTTTATGTTTCTCATTTCCAGAAGACTAGCAGCTGCTGTGTGAAGATGGAAACCATACCTTTGAGCATGAGTTAGTGGCACTGAAAGTGAGTCAACTGCTAGTATATATTAGTAAGTGATATTTGCATGAGCACATTAACTTGACTTCCTGTTGTTTAATACCATCAATGTCCATGGTAAGATTATTTTTGCTGTATTATAATTAATATTAAATTAGTTTTTCATTCGCTGTTTTTCCAGGAAGTGTTAAAATGTGAACTTGCAGCTAATAAAATGGAATGACAACTGTAAGCATGTGGTTACAGCACATATACCATTCTTCAGGTCCCACAGATTTTAATACTGTGCACAGATTTCCATGGAGAAATGGAAAATTGAAGAAGATATACTATTAGGATTTTAAGATCAAGATCTAGTCTGACCAGTAACAAGACACTGACAGTTTCAGTTTTGTTCTTTTTTTTTTATTATTATTATTTGTTAAAATGTTCTATTTTTGAGATCCTGGAAATCTTCATTGTGATACATAGATTACTTCCTACAGAAGTAATTTAAGTTCCCACTTCATCTTAAAATATATATTCTGTAAACTGTCTTCAGAAATATATATTATATTAAAATATTTTCCTTTCACACTGTTTCCAGAACTGTATATTTCCCTTGTTCTGTGAGACCTTCACAAGCAATCTATTCTTAAGAGAATTGATTAAATAGTTCCGATGTTCTGAGTAGTGAAAGTCCCTGTGAAAGGAGACTTGTAGGATATAAGACAGTATATAAATTCAGGATATATAAATCATTCTATAATTCGTATCATTAAGCATGTATTTTATGTATTTTATCTGTGAATCCTATTGCCATTCAAATGTCAAGCATACTTTTTTTTTTTTCCCCCAAATAGCATTACCATTTTTTAAAATTTAATTTTGTTATGAAAACTCATGGAATAGTATTCAGAGATAACTTTTTTATTTTAAGATTATAGTCAGTCATGCTATCAACAGGTAAGAAGTTTCTGGATATCTCTTGGACATTCTGTGTAACTGTAATCCTAGCTGACATTTGACAGACTTTCTGTCAGGTTTCAACGTTTTATGTTTCTGCTCTGAGGTTATTTTTAAAGTGCACCATAAAGACTCTGTACTGTACAGAAACCTTATTATTTGTAACTGGAATATGGAGATGTTGACCATATTGCAATATTCCACAAACTATGAAGTATGTATTAGAAGAACTACACATCTGATTTAACAGTACTCTGCTTTGCAATGTACTAAGAGTCCACTCTAGATCTATATACAAAACTATAAAGTATTAATTATCTTAATTACTGTATCAATATTAAATTTTATTATGAATGTAAATTTCATCTGTACTGAGATTTCTGTTTGTATGTGTTTGAATTGTTACAGAACAATTTAATGTTATATATGTGTGGTGTCTGTTCATGTATATGTATATATATAAATATATAATAACAAAATGGAATCAAATATACTTGAATGTACTTAAATTCCAAGTATCCCTTTCTGTATGGGATAGAAGTTGTCTACCCCCATTTTGTACGCTGTATAAAATTGAAGATTTTAATTAATTAAATAACTTTCTACTTAATTTGTAAGTTTCCCTGGAATGTTTAGAAATTCTTGTTCTAAAGTGATGGACATTTTTTTTTCTATTTGGCAGTCAATATCGATACAGATTTTTATAGATAAGACTAACTTGTCAGAGAGGCTCCAAATCATGTTCACCTGAACTAGATATTAAACTCCATAAACAGACCTGCTACATAGATGGTCTGTGATTGAAAAGCATCACAGCATTCTCCAACTTTCTAAAAAATAGACTGGTATATTGGAAAGGATTTATTCACTACTCACAAATATCAGGGTATGTTGTTTATGAAGGAAGGTTTCGGCTCTGTAGGAAGAGGCCAGGGGCTGTCCTTTGCTGGGTACCATCAAAACCATCCAGCTCCTACAGACTCCCAGCAGGGTACAGCAGAGCCCCTTCATCAAGTCCATTTCAAAAAGCAGAAAAAGCATTGAGTAGGAATTGAGAGAGAGAGGAATGAAGAAGATGTAGGAAAAATCAAGCAACAATTAGGGTCAGAGAGGAAGGAGAGAGAATAGGTTCTCCAGGTACCAGAGCAAAGATTTCACTGCAGTCCACAGAGGAAAGTATGGTGGAACAGACATTTAGCTATAGCCTGTAGAAGGGATGCTATGCTGGAGCAAGAGAAGAGTGTGAGAAGGAAGGAGTGACAGAGAAAAAATGCTATGAAGTGGCCATAATCCCTCACTTCCCATCCTATGTTGCTGCTCTGTAGCAAGGAGGTAGAGGTGCTGGGGATGAAGAAGGGATGATGTCCTGAAGAAATTTTGGGGAGAAAGTGTTGGTTTGATATTTTGTCTTTGTTTCTCATTATCCAAATCAATTGTAATTGCTACTGAATTAAATTTATTTTCCCACATCAAGTCTGTTTTACCTGTGATGGTAACTGGTTAGATAGTTTCCCTGTCTTTATCTCAATCTGTGTGCTTCTCCATCATTCTTTCTTCCCTTCCTCTTGAGGAGACAGAATGACAGAGTAGTTGGTGGACATCTGGCTTTTATCCAAGGTTAACTTCTACAACAGTAGTCTACATTTAAGACAATTACTTCAGTCTCCCTTTTGAAAGAAGTCAGTTAAGACAATGAAGAACTTCAATGGTATGGAGATTTGTTTCACCTTATTTTAACATTAGTTAGATTGACAACATTTTTTTTTTTTTTTTCTTCTATTTTTGACTGTAAAAGAAAGCTGAAGATGAATAACTCTAATGTTAGTTGCAGAGTGCTATAGGTAAAGTGTGAAGCATTGCTGCCCAATGAAGAATGAGACTGTAAGAAGTTCCCACATTCTACTTCTATATTAAAGCCACATCACATTATTTGCAACAAGGCCATGTGGCCAAAAGAGCTGTTGAGTAGGTCAGCAAAAGAAGTCAAAGCCAGTACCTCTAGGCTATCACTGCTTTCAACTGAACTGCTAGTTCCAATGTCCAGTACTACATATGTCCTGTACTGGGAGTTCAGTTGTTTGTGCTCAAGCTGACTGACCTTCTGCAGCTGTGTGCCTTGGATCACAGTGCTGTGAAGGAAGTTTTGTGGAAAAAAAAAAAAAGATATGAAAAGCATCTTTCAAAGTAAGTGCAGGGATTTTTGTAAGCAGGATATAGAAAAGGTATAACATTGATCACAGTTTTTTATTCACTACCACTCATAGGTTGTTAGAACTAACACATTGTTAGGATAAATCTGAATATTAGTAGAAATGCCGGTGTTAACATTACACAGTTCTTTGGTGATTGAGCAGTTGTCAATGAGTTTGGCACTGATTAGTTAAACTGCTGGCTTTTTACCATCTATTTTCAAAATTTTCATTGTATACCTCTTCACATCAGTATTTTTGTCCTAAGTCTGTAAGCTGCTGAACAGTACTCTCATTTTACGTGGAATTATGTTACATATCTGTTCAGTGATCAAGATCTTTTTTTTTTTTTTTTTTTTTTTTTCTAGTAAGGCTGAGTTTAGTTCACACTGCATAAAACTGGGCTCTGAGTCACAGGTAGTGGAACTTCTGAGGTCACTGGATTACAGTCAATTAATTTCTGCTCACATTATTGTTTTACATAGAATGACAATTTCTTCAAGTTGAAACATTTTTTAACAATGCATGAACTTAAAAAGAAAAAAAAAAAGGAAAAAAAAAGAAAAAAAGAAAATAGCAACTATTGACCAAAATGTTCAATTGGGATTGACTCCTCTAGTAAGTATAGTACTGGCATAGGTACCACATTCTGAAAATTACAGTTACAAACAGATTTAAATTGTACTTTTTTTTCTAATTCAAAACCAAAACATATTCTTAAGCCCTCCATATTGTATTTGAGCAAAAGAGTCACAATATTTCTAATTGTTTTGTTTATTATTATTTGATAATTCTAGATACCCTAATAGGTTTTTGTATTTTTTTCTTTATTCATCCAAGAAATGAAAGAAAATAGGACAGAGAGAGTAAAAGTCCTGAGGTTTGCCCTGTAATTAGCAGAGGATGAAAAGATATTCTATATAGAGAGCTCTTCAATTAGATGCCTGCTCCGAGTATCTCTTTGGAGGAAGTTATCTTTCTGCATTGCCCGAATGAGCATCAAGGCAGACTCATCTTCTAATTTACGTACATATATTTGGGATTCATTTGCCCTACTTTGGTTATCTAAAAGGCGTGCAAGTCTTAATTAGTCACTCTGGTCTTACTTTGAAATAACCTCCAAAGACAATTCCCTTTGTAGGAGAAGGCAGATTATATAGTCTCTTGAGATGCTAATATCTTTCTGCGAACTCTAGAGTTTGGGGTTATCAAACCATTATGACCTTGATTCAGTTCTTCATGTAAAAAAGGTACCTATCCAATCAAGGATCTCCAAGGATATGAGACATCTGTGTAGAGCCTGAAACAATTTTATTGGAGACCCACTCCCTTATGTACCACAAAACAGATGTCAGGCAGAATAATAACCTGCAAAACATAACATAGCAATAAAGAAACACTAGCATCTTTTGTCCAAAGTTTTGCAAGTAAAATTTAATGCAAATTATCAAAAGACAACAAAAAACAGCATAATAAACAGTTAAATAAACATTGATTAAACATAGTTTAGCAATACAGTGATTGTATTCACATTCATTAATTACACTAACTGTTTGTTAGGTAAACTTTGATTAAAGAGAATTCACGCTGTATCTGTGAAATAGTGTCATGCACCTGAGTCGTCATGGATAATGTGTACATGTGAATTAATAGCAAAAGTTTCCACTACCGGCACTAGACTTCTGTGACTTTGATTCACTTTCCTAATGAGATATGGCAAGTGCCATCTGAGTCCTAAATTATATTTTCCAGCCTCCAGCTCCTTCCTCATAATGGCATAGATCTTCTGTCTGTTCTCTCAGATAACCCAAACAATCTCAAATAGCACTTATGGCAAATTCTAGGCACTGGACCACATGGAGAGTTGATGCAGCCTGGAAAGAATTCATCACACTAGTCACTATGGGTTAGAATCACAGAATCACAGAATCACAGAATCGTAGGGGTTGGAAGGGACCTCCAGAGATCATCGAGTCCAACCCCCCTGCCAAAGCAGGATCCCTACACCAGGTCGCACAGGTAGGCGTCCAGGCGGGTCTTGAATATCTCCAGAGAAGGAGACTCCACAACCTCCCTGGGCAGCCTGTTCCAGTGCTCCGTCACCCTCACCGTAAAGAAGTTCTTGCGCACACTGGTGCGGAACTTCCTATGCTCCAGCTTCAGGCCATTTCCCCTTGTCCTGTCTCCGCACACTGCTGAAAAGCGTCTGGCCTCGCCACTTTGCCCCCCACACCTTAGATATTTATAGACCTGGATCAGGTCCCCTCTCAGTCTTCTCTTCTCAAGGCTAAACAGACCCAGATCACTTAGCCTTTCCTCATAGGGGAGATGCTCCAGGCCCTTCACCATCTTTGTGGCTCTCCACTGGACTCTTTCCAAGAGATCCCTGTATTTTAATTTATTACAATTTTGTAATTGTTAGGTACAATTAGCCTAACCATAGGGCAACAGACCCACTCTTGCTGCTCTAATATATCTGAGAAATATTCAACTTAGCCATAGAGGACCTGCAAAATAGCTGTGACATATTGGAACTGCTGGAAATGTGGAAGGATACCTAGGTTATCTCATACACTGTGAGACCCTTTGTTTAGACAAACGAGTCAAGCTTTAAATGTCCATTTGAAATCATCAGAATTGCTCTTTTGTCTCCACTAATACATATTCATTCTCTGTACTGAAAACTTAGATATCTAAATGTAAACACCTATACTGAGAGAGAGAGAGAGATATGTTACAAAGGGCGAATATCTCCTGCATAATACATTATACAATGTGACAATCTAATGTTGTTCTGTCTTTTATAGGAAATTCTACATTCATTATACTAGAAACCTGAACCTCAAGAAGCTACATTCAAATAAAAGGCCTACAGAACAACTGATTTATTATATCAAGAAAGGAGGTGTTTGAGAGTGGCAGCAGGCATCTACATTCTTATTTTTGATACAAAGATAAAAAATATCTTGAAAATGTCACCGATAATTTCTCATCCAATTATAATCTATATAACATCGAGAAGTGCTAATATAGCTGAAGGATTGTCAGTGACTTGCATCACTTCCTTACTACGTAGCTGACCAAACTGGAAAACTTACTTTCACTCCATACTTTCAAATCCTCTTCTGCAGTGCAAGTTAGCATTTCACAGAATTGCAGGGGCTGGAAGGGACCTCAAAGATCATGGAGACCAACCCCTCTGTCAAAACAGGAACCCTACAACAGGTTGCACAGCTAGGTGTCCAGACAGGTCAACCCATGTGATCAATTGTAGATGTATTTCTGTAATAATCTGCAGAAAAGAACAGGCTACTACAGCTAAAATTTCAGTTTGGAAGTATATCATCTTAGCTTAAACCTCCTTTGGCATTATGTTCATAGAAAGGATGCCAGAGATTGTTCAGCACAAAACTAATCACAGAATGCTGATTGTTTCAGCTCACTCTGACGTGAGAATATTACTATATGGCAGAACATAAAGAAAAAAAAAAAAAAAAAAAAAATCATGTCTTCTCGTGATTTTGACAGGGATGGAGTAAATCATCCCCGTAGACACATACATGAGGCTGGTTTGGATTTTTCATGAAAATAGAGTGGCAATGACACATTAATATTTAATCGTTGAAGAACAGTTCTTGTACAAAGTCAAGGATTTTTTTACTTCTCATGCTGCCCTGCCAGCAAAGAGGCTGGGAGTGCCCAGTCTGAAAGGGGATGCAGTCGGAAAAGCTGATCCAGACTGATCAATCCAAATCTGGACCAAAATCTGATCAGTCATATCAAATGAGCATATTGCTGGCATCATGCTCAGCAAGAAAAGTTGGGGGAAAAAAGTGGCAGACTGGGTACTTTTGAACTGGTGGCATTTGTCCTCTCAATAAACTATTAGTTGTGATGAGTCCTGTTTTTTTAGAAATGGTTGAACACTTGTCTGCCAATAGGAAGCAATGAATGAATTCCTTATTTTGTTTTGCTTGCATGCACAGATTTTGCTTTGTCTAATGAACAGTCTTTATCTCAACCCATTATTTCTCACTGTTACCTTTTCAAATCTTTCCCATTCCACCAGAGTGGGAGTGGATGAGGGGCTGTTTGTTGCTTAGCTGTCTGACAATGTTAAATCATAACAACCTTCATGCTTCTTATCCACAACATGATTTGTCAATATTTGAGGTCATGTTTTCATACTACATTTATATAATTTATTAATTTCAAATCACTTCGAATTGCTTCAGATCTTACCCTTTTCTTAAAGTGTCTGTTTTCTCGTTTCATTTTTTTTTCCCAAAGCTGTACTTTGACAATTTTGATTGACAAAACTGCGAAGTGTGATTATGATATCTAGGTTTTCCTGAGCATCAGACAGTAATTAAAATAAAAAGAAGTTTGCCGTTGTCATAGCACAAGATAGAAGCTTCTGGGGCTCTAGAGGGTGAACCACTGTCAGTAAAAATACAAGTCCTATTCACATAAAGACCCATAAAGCAAGAGGAAGAATAGAAACATAAAATCATTATGGTTGGAGAAGACCTCCAAGATCACAAAGTCCAATTGTCAACCCTTCACCGACGTGCCTGCTGCATCATGTTCCCAGGTACCACATCTACACATTTCTCAAAAATCTCCAGGAGTGATAACACCACCACAACCCTAGGCAGCCTGTTGTAATGTTTGACTACTATTTCAGAGAATAATTCTTCCTAATATCCAACTTGGCCTCTCCTGGCATGACTTGAGGCCATTACCTCTCATTCTAGTTACCCTGGAGAAGAAGCCAATCCTCAGTTTGCCACAGGCTCCTTTCAGGTAGTTGTAGAGAGCAATGAAGTCTCCCCTGAACCTCCTTGTCTCTAGACTAAACGATCCCAGTTTGCTCAGTTTCTCCTTATAACATCCCTCATCATCTTTGTTACCCTTCTTTGGACACACTCCAGAGCCTCAATATCTTTCTTGTAGTGAGGGCCCCAAAACTGAACATAGCCTCACCAGGGCTGAATATAGGGAGACAATCACTTACCTAGTTCGACTTGCTATACTGTTCCTGATATTTGTCAGGATACTGTTGGCCATCTTGGCCATCGTGGCACACTGCTGTCTCATATTAAGCTGGCTGTCAAAGAGCACCTCCAAATCCTCTTCATGCAGCTTTCCAGTTACTCTGACCTAAGCCTGTAGTACTGCATGAGGTTGTTGTGACTGAAGTGCAGAATTTGGCACTTAGTCTTGTTGAGCATCATACATATGTCCTCAGCCTATCAATAGAGATATCTGTACCTTTCTGAAGGGCCTTCCTACTCTCAAGCAGATCAGCACTTCCCCCCAACTCAGTGTCATCTGAAAACACTAAGGGCTCACTCAATTCAATTATGTTGAATCTAGAAAATGAATAAAGACATCAAACAGGACCATCTCCAATACAGACCCCCAAGGAGTACCACCAGGAACCAGCCTCCAGCTGTTTCAATTAATTCATCACCACTTTGGGCCCTGCCCTCCAGACAGTCTTTTACCAAGTGAAGGGGACACCTGTCCAAACCACAGGCTGCCAGCTTGTCAGGGAGAATTCTGTCTGAGACCATGTCAAAGGTTTTAACAAATTCTAGGTTAGACTACATCCACAGTCTTTCTCTCATCCAATAAAATGGTCACATAGAGAAGGTAGAAAAAGGTGAAAAAAAGCTTTAACTCTTCATGAATAAAGTAATTTAATTGGAAGGAAAATATTTGTTTGTTCTTCTTATGTTCAATTTAATGTGAAATTATTAAACACACCTGGAAGTGGAGACTGATAGCTAATGTCCTGTTTTCCCATATAGAAAACCACTTCAATCACCATACTTCAGCACTATTTTCTTTATTACTTGCTCTCTCACAGAAGGGCATAATTTTCTCTCTCTCAATATACTGGACATTTAAAATAGTGCAAGCAAAGATTTTTCATTAAGAATATGGTGTGGAAGATCATTTGAGACTGATTACATTATGGCTGTACATATGAGATGAAAAATCCCCAATATTCACTTGACAACCAAGCTTATTTACATGAAGTAGACAGAGCTATTTCCCTAAACTGCAGGAAGTATATTTATAAAAGACCACTAACTGAGATTTAATTTCAAACAAAAATACATTGTAAAGCCAGCTGTTAAAATCTATCTGAATTTATAAACTGTAATATTTATCTTTTTTTAATAAAAGATTTTAATAGTATCTTCCTAATTTGCATATTCAGTATATGAACTAGTGTTAAGTATTTACATATTTGAAGTCATATTTTCAAATGAATGTATTATAGAAGAAAATCTGCTACGCATAAAAAACAGATTAGGAAAACAAAAGCTGCAGTTATTCAGAGAAGTCTGTTTATCTCTTAAAATAATTCTAAAGAACACACAGGTTGTGTTTCCATAACTGTAGTGAAACACACAGCTATATTATCTACACATAAGTTATGTTCCATTGTATTTCTGCACAGTTCTGCATTTTTGCTAGGAAATATCCACTCTAGAAAACATGAACCTAAATTAAACAAACTGATTGTGTATTGGACCCGTCAAGTATTCAACTGATCATTATCTTTGGGCTTTTTAGAATGCATCTATTACATAAAATTTATACAAATTAAAACTACAGAAATCTTTATCATCACTTTTTTTTTTTTTTTTTTTTTTTTCCTCCCCCTCTTGTGTAAATCTATATTTTAAACATGAGTTGATGATATGATGCATCATTCTGTCCTTGAAGGGGAGGTACTCAGCCCTCTGATCATCTTCATGGCCTTCCTTTGGACCAGCTCCAACAACTCCATGTCCTTCTTTGTTGGTGGCCTCAGAACTGAGTACAGTACTCAAAGTGGAGTCTCATGAGAGCACAGTAGAGGGTCAGAATCACCTCCCATGACCTGCTGATCATGCTTCTCTTGATGCTGCCCAGGACACGGTTGGCCTTGTGGGCTTCAAGAACACATTGTCAGCTTATGTTGAATCATCAACAAACACTCTCAAATACTTCTCCTCAGGGCTGCTCTCAAGCTGTTCTCCTCCCAACCCACATATGTGCCTGGAATTGCACCAACCTAGTGCAGGATCCTGCACTTGGTCTTGTTGAACTTTTAGAGGTTGGCACGGACCTACCTCTCAAGCCTGTCAAGATATCCCCCTGGATGACATCCCTTTCCTCTAGTGTGTCAGCTGCACCATTCAGCTTAATATTTTCTGCAAACTTGCTGAGGGTGCAGTTGATCCCACTGTTCATGCCACCTACAAAGATGTTAAATATCACCAGTTCCACCACAGGTTCCTGAGGTATGCCAATAATCACTGGATTCCACTTGAACATTGAACCATTAACTGCAACTCTCTGAGTTCTACCATCCAGTCACTTCCATATCCAGAGAGTGGTCCATTTACAAAATCCATTTTCCTCCAATTTGGAGATCAGGATGTCACATGGGACACGGTGAAACACTTTGCATCTTCCAGGTAGATGAGACAAGTTGTCTTCCTTTATCACAGAATTGTAGTGGCTGGAAGGAACCTGTAGAGATTATCGAGTCCAACCCCCTGCCAAAGCAGGCTCCCTAAACCACGTTGTACAGGTAGGAGTCCAGGTGGGTCTTGAACGTCTCCAGAGAAGGAGAATCCACTACCTCTCTGGGTAGCCTGTTCCAGTGCCCTGTCACTCTTACCATGAAGAAGTACTTATGCACATTTTTGCAGAACTTCCTATGCTGCAGTTTGTGACCATTTCCCCTTGTCCTACCCCCATGCACCACTGAAAAGAGTCTGGCCTCATCCCTTTGCCTCCCACACCTTAGATATTTAAAGACATTGATCAGATCCCTTCTGAGTTTTCTTTTCTCAAGGCTGAACAGACCCAAGTCACTCAGCCTTTCCTCATAAGAGAGGTGCTCCAGGGTTTTTATAATCTTTGTGGTCCTCCACTGGACAATCTCCTGGAGATTCTTACTGTTTTTGTACTGTGGAGCCCAGAACTGGACACAGTACTCCAGGTGAGGCCTTACCAGGGCAGAGTAGAGGGGGAGGATCACCTCTCTTGACTTGCTGGCCTCAATCCTTTTAATGCACCCCAGAATGTCATTGGCCTTCTTGACCACCAGGGCACACTGCTGACTCATGGCCAACCTGTCGTCCACCAGGACCCCCAGGTTCTTCTCCACAGAGCTTGTCTCCAGCAGATCATCCCCCAACCTGTATTGGTGCATGCAGTTATTCTTCCCTATTTGGAAGACTTTACACTTGCTCTTGTTAAACCTCATTTGGTTCCTCCCTACCCAACTCTCCAGCCTGTCCAGGCCTTGCTGAATGGCAGCACAGCCTTCTGGTGTGCCAACCATTCCTCCCAGCTTTGCATCATCAGTAAACTTGCTGAGGGTGGGCACTATCCCCTCATCAAGATCATTGATGAAGACGTTGAACAAGACCAGACACAGCACTGACTCCTGAGGAACACTGCTAAATATACACCTCCAACCAGACTCTGCGCCACTGATCACAACCCTCTGAACTCTTCCAGTCAGCCAGTTCTCAACTCATCTCATTGTCCACTCATCTATCCCACATTTCCTCAGCTTCATTATAAGGATGTTGTGGGAGACAGTGTCAAATGCCTTGCTGAAATCAAGGTAGACTGCATCCACTGCTCTCCCCCAGTTCACCCAGCCATTGATGACATCATAGAAGGCTACCAGGTTGATCAAACATGTCTTCTCTCTGGTGAACCCATGCTGATTACTGATAACAATCTTCTCTTCCAATTACCTGGAGATAGTATCCAGAACAATCTGTTTCATTACCTTTCCAGGGATGGGGGTGAGGCTGACTGTCCCATAGTTTCCCAAATTCTCCTTCTTGCCCTTTTTGAAGACTGGTGCAGTGGAATTGCCAGGTCACAGCCTGAACCAGTACATGAGTACATGAGTGCCTGAAGCACGGGAAGCCTAGATCCACCCTTCCTCTGTCCTCCAGCCATCCTTCTGAGGGCATGTATGCACTCAGAGCCTTAGCAGTTTGCCTTCCTTTCCTATTCTGGTGTGCCAGAGTTCAAAGTAGAGAAGGCTACATTCCTCAGCTCACCCTTTTTTCCAAACTGTTGATAAGAGGGGTGAGTTAATTCCTCTTTATTTGATATTGTGTTCCGTAGTTCCTGCATCTCAAATACAGGCTCTGTCATCACCTTTGTTTGCTTTACAACTGGAGCGACATTGGCTGTCCTCCAGTATTCAGATACCTCTCAATTTACTTTATCTAATTTATCTACTGACGCTGTAATTCCATCATAAAAGGCCACCAAGTTTGTCAGGCATGACTTGCTCTTGGTGAAGCCATGCTGTTTACCATCAATCACTTCATCTATTTTTCATGTGCCTTATTGGTGCCTTCAGGAGGATTTGCTTGATGATCTTGCCAAGCACAGAAGTGAGACTGACTGGCCTGTAGTTCCCTGGATCTTCATTTTTTTCTCTTCTTGAAAGCAGGGCTAATGTTTCCCCTTTTCCAGTCAGTGGGAACTTCACTAGACTCACATGACCGTTCAAATCTGGATAGCGTCTTGGCAACTTCATGTGCCAGTTCCCTCAGAACTTATGCATGTATCTCTTCCAATCCCATGAACTTGTGAACTTTCAGGTTCTTCAGATGGCCTTGAATCTCATCTTCACTTACAGCAGGTAAATCTACCTTCTCCAAGATCTTACTATTGCTTTCTGCAGCTTGGACAGTGTGGCTAGAGCTCTTGCTGGTGAAGACTGAGGCAAAGAAGTCATTGAGCATCTTAGCTTTCTTCATATCCCTTGTGACCAGGTCTCCAGTTTCCTTCTGGAGAGGACACACATCTTCCTTTGCTTTCCTTTTATCACTGATACACATGTAGAATTTCTTCTTGTTCCCCTTTATGTTCCTGGCCAGATTGAATTCTATTTGGGTTTTAGCTTTCCTAACCTGATCCCTGGCTGCTTGAACAACTTCTCTATAGTCCTCCCAGGTAACCTGTCCCTGCTTCTGCTCCCTATAGACTTTCTTTTTGTTCTTAAGTACGTCCAGGAGCAATCTGTTCATCCACAAAAGCCTCCTGGTATTCTTGCCTACTTTACTTTTTCTCAGAATGCATAGCTTCTGGGTTTGGAGGAGATGGTTTTTGAATGCTGATCAGCTTTCTTGGGCCCCTCTTCTCTCCAGGGCTTTATTCCATGTCACCCTGCCAAGCAGTTCCCTGAAGAGTTCAAAGTCTTTTCTTCTGAAGTAGCAAGCTTGCTGCACACACACTCTCTTTGACATCCGACATTATATATGAGAGAATTTTGAACAAGCTGTTCACAGAAGCATCATCACATACTACACGATAGGAGTTACAATTAGAATAATTGTGAAAGGAGACAATGTCAAATGAGACAACAGATATCATTGTGTACAAATTATTTGCGTTTAAAATATTGCTTATTTTTTTCTGCTTGTTTCATAGACGTTTGTTTGTTTGTTTGTTTTTTACTATTCCATTCATACTGCATAGATAATTTTAGGTGAGTTACTTACTCTATACAAGTAATTAGAACCAAAGCTTACATTTGAAAATTTGTATTTACGGTGACTTAAAATGCAGACTAATGTATCTATATAACTATAACTCAAACCATGTGCATTACAAATGAGAATTCAGTAGCAGATCTCTCAAAACATAAAACTGGGCCACAGAAATGATCAGGAAGGCTAAGGGAGCTGGAATTTTTTAACCTGGAGATAAGAAAGCTCCAGAAAGACTTCACTGCAGCTTTTTGATACTTGAAAGGTTCTTGTAAGAAAGATGGAGACAGACTTTTTAGAAATGTATATTGTGAAAATACAAGGAATAATGTTTTCATATTGAAAGAGTGTAGATTTAGGTTAGATATTCAAAAATAAAATCTTTGCTATGAAGCTGGTGACATCTCCATTCCTGGAAATGTTCAACACAACTTTAGACATGTCTTTGGCAACCTATTCTAGCTGAACATTTTCCTCTCATGGTAGGGGATTGGAAATGGATGATTGTTAAGGTCCTTCCCAAACCAAACCATTTTGTGATTCCATGACTTGAATACATTATGACATCTAGCATTAGATATAACAATAGGGATATGGAACATTTTGAAAATAAAATACGATTATTTGCTATTTATTGTAATGGTGACAGAAGTAATGTTTAAAGTGATAAAAAGTTTTACAATAACAGTATGTTCCAGTAAAGAAAAACATGTAGAACACTTACTTTGTCTTTTCTGAAAAATGTTCATTCTTCCATTTCTGGTAAAGACACCAGTAAACTTAACAATTTTGGGTATGGTTAAACAGAGTCTTCTTAGTTTCTCAGTAAAATAAACCCTACAAATAGAGATGCAGCAAAGAAATTATTCAGTGTTTTTCCAAGTGATTATTATGTCAGTGACAGTAGTGATAACTGTTATTGAGCCTATGGCACATTTAAGCCATGGGAAAGCTTGACATACATGACAGCATGTCATTTAGAAGTACTGCCCAAATGTTATCCCCGGGGAAAGATTCTTTTGGCTCTAGTGGTTTAAGGAAACGTTGAGAAACACAGGTTACAAAATGAGTAGTCTCCAGCTGTGTTACATACATCTGTATTTAAGCCTATTAAGGTTCTTCCATTTATGTTTGACAAATCTATTTTCTGTTGTTCTACTGACATTAGTAAATTTTCTCAGCATCATATAGTGATATTGCTAATTGAGGAGAACTATATTAAATCTATTTTATTTTCATTCCAGCACACTTGCAGTGGATCTAGAATTCATGCCTCTAGCACATGCTCACAATTTATCCAGCTACCAAATCTGTTTTCATTCAATCTACACAAATCTGTATCATCATCATCATCAGTAGAAATTACCCATACGAACTGTGATTATGTGCAAACTTTAAACACCCCCTTCTATCACTATGAATCATGCCAGTGAGAAGACAGTTATTTTAAAATTTTGTAAGATATTTAAAGCACCACAGGAAACATAGCTCTTCCTTTGTTCTAAACAAGTTGATAAGAAAAGCATAAAAGTGCTGATTGTATTACCAGTGTTGGATAATGAAACAGTATATAAAAATACCTTTCTGATTGACATGTAAATGTAGTCAATACACAGATCATAAATTTCCCCTTAAAAATAAATAAATAAATAAATAAATACTTTTTTTTCTTTCCTCTTAAGCAGAGAAACTAAGGAATACAGCAAGAATTTCTCAGTTACTATGCGTCTATAACTGTCATTTCTTTATAATAGTGTAGGATACTGTGCTCACAGTTTGATGAATCAAAATCCCTGGTATAACTTTTCTGGAATACTACTGATAGCTTAGATATACATAGGATGAATTTCTGGCTAAAATCTAACAATTTGCTTTCAGTTTCTTGAGGCTACTTCACTTACTAGAGGCAAGAAAGCTATCTGAAACTCCTGAAAGTGTGAAATGTGAATAGTAAATGTATCTCTTGTATTTTACCATTGATAATATAAACTTTCAACATAAATTTATGAGTTTGCAGTGAAAATGAAGTCATTCTCCAATCTGAGACTAAATAGACTGCTTAAAAGGTGTAGATGTGAAGTTAGGTGCTTATATCTTTTCCAAGAGGTGCTGGATCAGGCTGTCTAGAGAGGTGGTGGTGTTCTGGAGATGTTTAGATGTTATACTGAGGGACATGGTTTATTGAGAAATGTTGGTGATAAGTGTACGGTTGGACTGGATGAGCTTAGATATCTTTTCCAACTTTGGTGCTTCCACAATCATGATAAGAAGCCATATCCGAACTAATCTAAAGAAAAAAGGTCAGATGCAGACAGAGAAAGGTACTCCAATGGAGCAAAACAATACAAAGAAGAATTAGGAAAAGAACAAAGAACTTTGACAGGGTGAAGCAGAGATTGAGATAAGGAGAATACTAAGAAGTTTATGTATGACACTTAAGCATGTTTATGTGCCTCTGCATCATTTTTTTCAAAACATTTTCCAGTCACTAGGTAAAGAAGCCAAGAGTTAGAAATGTGTTATACCATAGCTGAATGGTGCTTACTCCACATTTAGAGAAAAGTAGTATCATCTTTTTCATTCACTCTTATAGGAAAATATTAACATTATGTGACTGTAATTGAATTAATTGAATCAATGTTTATATTTTTCAGGGATATGGCATAAAAATGAACACTATATAACATATACATTATTTGTTTAATAATTTAATCAAGAAATCAGAGTAACATAAATTTTCTGCTTTATTAAATACAAAGGTTCTTTTCACTGTCACTGGATGTGATTAGATTTTTCTTCTAGTGAATACTTCTGCTGTAGAATGCAAAATTTCTGTATCAATTTTAGTAAATATAGTTTATAGTTGGTCACTTTTAAATGTAATGCCTTCTTATTTTATTTCCATGGAAACTACAATATATACAAATAGCACAATAACATTATTTGATAGAGCAAGTTTTCAGTTACAAAACTCTCTTTTCCAACATAAACATCACTATGACCTATACATTTTCACCAGCAATGAATAAGGGCCTGCATGCTGCACTAATAAAAATCTGATGTATCATTACTGGTGATTAAGTGATACAGAAAACTGTCACCTTCAGCCTCATATTGGTTCAGTAAGTCCTGACAAACTTGTATACAACGTTCTTTCTGCTCCTGTGTGAGCATTCATGGGACTTCCCTGGTGCAAACTTTGCAAAATTCCAGTGTCACCACCATTTCCAGACAATTTAAGCCAATATACAACTCTGCAAACAGTACCCTGATCATAATCTGCTGATTCATGTGGATAAACTGATGGAGACAGTTCGCATTTTGTGATGTGGCAGCTATGCATGGCCATCTGGAACGTGACTTGTCTTTCATATTGCTGTTGCCAACACTGAAATGTGTCACCCACTACCTCACTGTGCTAACATCCTCTGTTTGATCTCGATAAGCATTCAGCAAGTGTGGATGAATGTCAGCAGGTGAAATGCTTTCCACATGGAGGAATTTGATTACGCTTTTGCTTCATACACTTGCCCGTGCTACATGTCATATTGTCATTTTTTTTCCCTGTTGCTACTTATTGCATAGCAAGAAAATGTAATGGAATATTGGTGGGAAAGTTCAGCCTCTACTGCCATACCACCAACATCCACTGCTGACACTGGGGTCAACATCATCAAATAGGAAATAATTACTTCCAAAGTAGCCTTGGAATATAATGATTTCTGCCAACTCTCAGATAGTATTTTCTGCCATTTTCTGAATGAACATGAATATTTCTGTTGAAAAGTTATTTTTCTTCAAAATATATCTTACTTTGTATTCTAAAAAAAAAAAAATAATATCGATTTACAAGATTTTTATTCTTTTTTTTTTTTTTTTAATTTTAAATATGCCTTTTCTACTAAATGCTGATATCATACTAATTTGTAAGTAGTTATTAGTCAAAAGCTTAGTCTTCATAAACTGAAAGATTAATAGGCTAAAATTAGCAAAAGTGAAGAAGTTATTTTTAACAGACAAGTGAATACAAGCTATAAATTCTGTGCAAAAGGAAAAAAAAATGCAGTTATTTAAGATACAACACTGGGCCTTGTACTAGGTGTCAGTGCCAAGGTGCTGCAGCTGGCGGGCACATAATTTCAGGCAGATTCTAGGCTTTACCACATGACTAGACTGAGTTCACCAGTCAAGATATTGGCACCTCAGAGAAAACATGCTTAAGAAATGTTGCCTGGGAAAGTTACAAAGTAAGTATGAGGAAGAACTCTGCAGATTCTGAGGTCAGCTGAGAACAAGAGGAAAGATGTGTTCCAGGTGCCAAAGCAGAGATTTCCCTGCAGCTTGTGGAATTTAGTTTTCCCAAATTTGAGTCAATTTTGCTCACTAGCATAGCCAGTAAACAATCTTCCTGTCTTTATCTTAATACAATAGTTTTCTCATCCAAATTTATCTCCCTGTCTCACAGAGGATTAGGGGACTGAATGAGTCTGGATGGCCTTTAGCCAAGGCTAACCATCACATGTATATTCATTTATAAATTAAGTGTTCATCATGTATCAGATTTTATTTATCTTATCCTAAACATAAAGGTAGCCTTTAATAACACTGCTTCGTATTGTAAAGCAAATGGATATCAGAAGAAATGAAATTGCAAGCTACATGATAAAAAATAAGATAAGCTAGGAACAGTAAAGGCTATTAAAGCATCCTCTTAACACAGTACAGTTACTAGGAGTTAAATTATATTTAAATACTAGCTTTATTTTTAACACATACATTCAGGAACATATGGCATCCCAGTTGTACCATACAGAAATAATCGGTACTAAAAGTCATTTTTTAGTAACATGTTCCAGAAACAAGTTTGTTTATTCTCCCCTAATGTGAAGGTTGTTCCATTAATATACATCAGTGTTAAGTGCCCTACTTTTGGCTGAAATAGATTTAATTTTCTCTCTAGTAGTTGATCTGTTGCTAGGTTTTGCATTTAGGATGATAATAATGTTGATAACCTACACCTACATTTAGTCGTTACTGAGCAGCACTTACATTGAGTTGACTTTTCAACTTCTTGTGCTGGCCTGCCAGCGAGGAATTGGGGATAGAGCAGAAGGAGCTTTGAAGGGGGTAGAATCAGGACAGGTAACCCAAACTAGGCAAACTAATATTACACACCATATGGTGTCATACTCAACAATAGAACAGGGATTCAGATTCCATGGTTGCTGAAGGACTGGTTGAGAGCTGGTTAGATTGGGGTGAGAAACTGAGCTATGCACCACTACTTTTGTTTGTTCTTTCTGTTGATATTTATTTCATAGGCTTTCCCTTTTACTAATTTTCCTTTCCATTCTTTTTCATTTTTATTTTTTTTTATTTCTTGCTAAACTTTATCTCAGCATGTGTTCTTGAAATTTTCAGTTGTCTCCCCCATTATACTTCAATGAAAACAGATATATGGTGTTTAACTGCCTGTCTGTGGATGGTTGGACTGGATGATCTTGTAGGTCTTATCCAACCTTGGTATTTCTGTGATTCTGTGATTCTGTGATACTAGCTTCAATTCTAATTATACAATCATAGAATCATAGAAAATGGCCAGATCATCAAGTTTCAACCCCCCTGCTATGTGCAGGGTCTCTAACTAGACCAGGCTACCGAGAGCCACATCCAGCCTGACCATTAATGCCTCCAGGGATGGGGCATCAACAACCTCCTTGGGCAACTTGTTCCAGTGCATCACCACCTTCTGTGTGAAAAAACATCCTCCTAATATCTAACCTAAGCCTCCCCTGTCTCGGTTTAAAACCATTCCCCCTTGTCCTATCACTATCCACCCTTGTAAACAGCCTTTCCCCCTCCTGTTTATATGATCCCTTCAAGTACTGGAAGGCTGCAATGAGGTCTCCCCGGAGCCTTCTCTTCGCTAAACAGTCCCAGTTCCCTCAACCTTTCCTCCTAGGAGAGGTGCTCCAGCCCTCTGATCTGGACCTGCTCCAAGAGCTCCACATCTTTCCTGTACTGGGTGCCCCAGGCCTGGACACTGTACTCCAGATGGGGCCTCACAAGAGCCAAGTAGAGGGAGATAATCACGTCCCTCTCCCTTCTGGCCACCCCTTTTTTAATGCAGCCCAGAACACAGTTGGCATTCTGGGCTGCAAGAGCACACTCCTGACTCATGTCCAGCTTCTCATCTATCAGGACCACCAAGTCCTTCTCTGCAGGGCTGCTCTCAAGGCAATCTTCCCCCAGTTTGTATAAATACCTGGGGTTGTCCCAACTCAAATGCAGCACCCCACACTCAGCCTTATTGAACCTCATTAGGTTCACGTGGGCCCACTTCTCCAGCCTGTCCAGGTGCCTCTGGATGGCTTCCCTTCCTTCCAAAGTATTGACTGCTCTGCTCAGCTTGGTGTCATCTGCAGACGTGCTGAGGGGGTGCTCGATGCCACGGTCTATGTCACTGATGAAGATATTGAAGAGCACTGGTCCCAAGACCGACCCCTGAGAAACACCACTCATTAGCAGCCTCCATCCTGACACAGAACCATTGACCACAGCCCTTTGGCTGCATCCAGCCAACCAATTCCTAATCTACTGAACATCCATCCTTGAAATCCACACCTTTCCAATTTAGAGAGGAGTATGTCAAAAGCTTTGCAGATGTCCAGGTAGATGACATCCACTGCCCTTCCCCCTTCCACCAAAGCCATCACTTCATCATAGAAGGCTACCAAATTGGTCAGGCATGACTTGCCCTTGGTGAAGCCATGCTGGCTGTCTTGAATCACCTCTTTATCTCGTATGTCCTTAACATAGCTTCTAGGAGGATCTGCTGCATGATTTTCCCAGGCACAGAGGAGAGGCAAAGTCTCTTCCAACCTCTGCAATTCTGTGATTCTATGCAAGTAGGATTATGTAAAGCCAGTTACCCAGGACTATTGAGACAGCTTTTGTATATATACATGGAGGGAGTCTCCATAACATCTCTGGGCAACCTGTGGTAATTTTATCCTCCAATGAAGGATAAAGCACTTGAAACACAGAATAGTAATGAAAGTTAACTTTTTTTGCAAACTCTGGAATTTTCTACAGAATATTTTTGTTGAAAGTCTTATCTTCTTAAATATCATTTTGTCTCCACTCATGAGTACTGCAAGATCTTTACAGGAAAAGTTAAATGAAAATTAGTACTTGCATAAATGAAAGAGAAAGTTCACAAAGTGAATTATCAGTAGAATTAGACAATGCAGTCTTTTAATAGTTTAGAGGATTTCAATTAATTTCAAATATCATATACTAGAGATATTGAAAGTCCAGAGTAATCTTATTGGGGCGGGGGAAAAAAAAAAAAAAAAAAAAAAGTCTTCTTATCCAAAGAATGTGCAAAAGTGAAAATTATTTAAGGACATGACAGAATATGCTACTGATAAAACAGTAAAATAGTAGAAGCCTTTATAAATATTTAGAAAACATTTTTACTTTTCCTTGGGAGTCATAAAGTTAATTACACATGTGATACATGCTACAAAAGGGGTTATATAGAAGGGATAGTTTGTATTAGTCAGATCAGGAAGCCTGTAACCTCCTATTTCTTCAGCAAATGAGGGAAGGAGGAGAGATAATGTGGTCATAAAGTATTGATAAAAACGATGCTGTGACCTCTGAGGGGTTGAGAGATCCTGAAAGAGGGGCTGCCCCCATGGACTCTCCATTATTTGAATAAAGAAATCTGAAGACTCCTCTGACTCTTTCTGGGATAAAGATAATTAAGCAACTTTTTTTAGCAGAAATTTTTCCAACAGCTTTAACTGTTCTTATTGTTCTGTTCCATTTTACTAGACTAGAGCTAATATGCAATCAGAGGTAATGCTTTCTGTATTGGGTGATATGAAGTATCTTCGTTTCTAATTTTTTTTTCTTTTTTTTCTTTTTTTTTCTTCATTATTGTTTATTGTTTGTGGTACTTGTTGGTAATCTAATTTTTCTGAAGGTCCCCAGAAACATTGGTCTTAACTAGAAATGCAATACTATGCTTAGACTGGAGGATTACTTTTGCCAGAAGCAAAGCACTTGTTCATTATGTGTTCTTCATATCTTGACTATGGAATTTTGAAAGATGATACATAGGGTTATAGAGGAGAGCATAAATAACGCTTTTAAATGTGGCTTCTCTAGCTACTTTACTTATCCTACTGATACTAGTTAAAAACAAACAAACAAAAAAAACCAAAAACAAAAACACAAAACAAAACAAAACAAAATCTTTACATCTCTCTTTCACTCCTTTGTTGGTTTCTTCAGCCCGCTTTTTTAACTTGTGTATGTGACAGGATCTTTTGATACTGTTACGATTTTTGTCATTTGTAGTACAGATTGAGCAAAAACAATTAAAGCATGACAAAGACACTTTAGATCCAAATAGATTATTATGACTACAGTTTTATCTAGTTGGAATACTGACAATATTGCTACAGGAGTTAATTTTACATGCTGTGCTAAATGTGTATTACATCTAAATTATTCTGATTCTGGCTGAATGGAGGAAACCCTGACTACAAAACTAATGGTAGTAGTGCCTGTTTGGAGAGAAAGACTCAAGCATTAAACTGCAATCTTATGTATTTCAATCTGTAGATATTTATTTTCTGTTCTTCTGTCTTACAACACACCAGGTAGTGGTGAGGGCTGCTTATTAGGGCATAATTTGAAGCGTAATTTCTTTCAGACTAGTATCCACCTAGTGAATCTTACAGAGGAAGAATAATAATCCTTGATTTTTATTTAGCTATATATATTTTTCACATATTTCAAGGGGACGTGGGAATATGCCTCCTGACTTTTCAAAGTTTCCTGCTTTAATTTTCTCTAAGTCATATTTTGGGTGAAGTCTATCACGTTCAGAGAAACTATGCAAGTAGGTTATACAGAATTTGAGAGTGCAAAATAATCATTTATTAATAAATGCACATAGAATATTACTTATTTTAACAAGCTACTAATTAGCTCAATAGTATGTTCAGCAGTCAGTTGAGTAGAAAAGAATATGCTTTGTCTCATTTTGGACTGGGATAGCCCAAAATTTTGCTGAGTTGTTTTCTGATTATCTCCCATTTTGAGAGGGGAGGGTTGGGTACAATCTAAAGGTCTGTATTGTTCCTCTTGAATCTTCAAGCTGCTAACTGTCTATATCTCATTAATTATACATTTGTCTGTGATTTTACTTCCCTTATCTTTTACGGTTTTAAATCACAATTAGTTTTTCATATAATAGCAACAATTTTCTCTGTGAGACTGACTCAAGGTCACACAGATTCTTTGAACTAAAATAGACCTTGTATCATAGATAACTGAACAGAATTGAGTGAAGGACTACTTCAGACTGAATTGAGTTAATTCCTCAAATGAATAGCAGTCCTAACTATCCAAACTATTGCTATGCTTCGATTGACCAAACACTGGTGTCTAATGCTTTGTGAGATGTCCTAGCACATTCACTGAACTTCTAGCAATCAGTAAGCATGAATGCACATCTCCTGCATATTAAATGACATACCCACTCTCTGTAGATTATTGGAATGTTTATGACCTCTAAAATATTTTGCTTTATGCAGATGTTGAATACTTCAGTCATACGTAGATGTCGGTACTTAGACTCTTAAGTGGATGTGCTTAGAATTTGCAACTGAATTGCTTTCTTAATTTTCCCCATACTCTCTTACCCTCTAGATGAATATAATTCTCAATTACAGCATTACTGAATAAAACAAAAAATAATACCAGGAATTTTTTCTTGTGCAGTATATATTATGCATTACTACCAGAAATTTAAGTTCTTTGCCTTTTCTGACAACAACTCAAAATTTAGCTTAAAACTTTGGCTTTGCATTGCAATAGTTGCATGGTATTATTTATTGAAATATGGGGCATCTTCTAATTATTTCTTTTATTTTAGAACCAATTATCACTGGAAATTCCTACATTCATTGTTCAGAAACAAACAAACAAAAACAAAAAAACAAACAAAAAAAAAAGAAACACAACAACAAAATGGTATGGAATTACATATTTAAAGTAGATTCTTGAGTACTAGTGAAGGTTTTTAAGTATCACTTAAGGAACACTGTAGTTTCCTAAGTTATATAAGGTTTATATTGGTTACAGCTTTACAGGCTACTTATCTGATGGCAATCTGTGTGGAGCAATGATTTTATTGTTGTTGTTCTTTTTTTTTTTTTTCCTTCTCTTTTTTAATAAATCCCAATTCATCATTAGTTGCTGTAACACTAATCTTGTAAACTTTTCTTCATATTATTCTAATGAAATGTCTTTTAAAATACCTTTGTACTTTCTCTAATACAGTTTTTAAACAAATTATCATGTTTATTAATGAAAGAGAACATGAGTTTGAGAATGTTTACTCCTTGCTAGGAGCTAGCTAGGAGATAATTATTTGTAATTGCAATTATGCAACTTTCAGCAATTTGAAATTGCTAACAGCTCTTCAACTCTATACAATAATATAAATTCTTAAGAAACATTAGTAGTTCCTTAGGACACCATCAGCAGAATGACCTCATAGAGAATATTCAACTAACAAATAGTTTTGACTTAAACTTTTTTTTTTTTTTTTACTTTAGGGAAAACATTACTCACTTTAAGCCCAGATGCATGCTGTTCAGCACAGTTTCAGTTCATTTTAAAAGATCGGATTCAATCTCATGTGTTTTTAGGTCTGTTTACTCAAACTGTGCATCAGGGATTAAATTCTGAAATAATTTTTTAACAAGTTAAAAATTTTATTTGAATGTTATAAAAAATGCTGTCAATTTGCTCATAGTGTGAGTGGATGTCACATCCTTTTTATATTTTTGACTTCTGAAAGTGTGAAACAATGTGTCCCTTTCTGTAGTCTGACTAGTAAAGTACTGAAGCTGAGGTATAATACTACAGTGAATATTTGCTGTCCACACTGAACCACACTGTTCCTGCTACCTTCCATGAGAAGAGCATGAGCTGCAAAAACGTATCTTTAATCCACTCAGTCTTGGAATAGGAAATGACTACTGCAGCATTGTACAGCTCATAATGATGTCAGAAACAAAGACAGTATGTAAGAAAACACAGAAGAAAAAAAAATAATCTCTCACAACGAGTATTTCATTGAAGAAAAATGGGAAAGAAGAAGAAAATATCTCTACTGTTATAGTAGAGGCGTATACATAACAAAAGAAAATATAAATAAGTGAAGAGAAAATAGTAAATGAATCATAAAATAGTTTCACTCAATGATACATACATATAGAAATAAATGCACCTGGAGAAATAAACTATCTTGAAAGCTAAAAAATAGATTAGAGTAATGTAAAAGTTTAGATTAAGGAAAAGAGTGGGGAGGGACTGGTTCTAAAACTATTCAATCTTAAGCTAGAGAAATAAAAAATAAAAATTAATTCAAACGGTATTGATACACGTTCTACCATTCTGGATGTCAATTCTTCTGGCTGTGGAGGAGAAAGGAGGACAGAGCAAGGGAAGGGCAAAGGAAAGGAGAGGAGAAGCAGAGGAGAGGAGAGGAGAAAAAGGTAAGAGAAAGGCTAGACATTTAAAGCTTTTACCCTGAGGGAAACTTCTTAAAAATATTTCTGATAATAAAGCAATAGCAGCAGTACAGTCTCTGTTGCCCTCCAGGCCCACAGAAGCTTTTTCACAATTTGATTTTTGCTGCTATTTCATGCAAAGAGTTGCATCTTGCATTAGAATTCATACTTGATTTTGGAAAATTGGTTTATTTATCATATTATGCCTATCAGTGACAACCTTTATGGGACTGGGATTTCTAGCGTTTTACATAAATGTACAGATGTGAAGCCTGTCCAGCAAATGTATAAAATACAATAATTAAAGGGATACAGTAATAGGTAACATAAGGAAATGTGTTACTGCCTATTAGTTGGTAAATACACAAAATTATCTTCAAAACCACTCTTGTCATCTTATCTTTCAAGAAGCTTTTGCTTATGAATTTCAACTGAAGCAGCTCTGTTGCAGAATAATGTGTATCTTCAGATGTATCAAGGGAAAAGACATATCAGGGAATTTGGTGACTGCTATTAAAGAGGATTATGAAAATTATTTCATGTGATTTACTAATATGTTAATAATCAGATCTATGCAAAATGAAAATTTAACGGAAGCTGGAAGCAAGAGCAGGGTTATGTTCTCTTCCTCTCCTGAGCTTTATAGTTCAGCATGGCACAATATATTATGATATAAGCCCTTGGCTAATTAAGATCAAATGCCCTGGTTCTGCTTTCTCTCATCTTTTTGTGCACCCTAAACTTCTTTGCTGGTGGGACAACATGAGAAGTATAAAAGTCCTTGGGTCTGTTCAGCAAGTAACAACAGAAGCATCAGTGTGTTACAACACTGTTTTCGCGACAAACCCAAAACATAGCATTTATGAAGAAAATGAACTCCATCCTAACCAAAACCAAAACAACATATTCAGGACAACACTGATTTCAAATGAAGACAGTTTTTCCTTTGTAATCCCAGTAGATGTGCACAATTTTGCTTTTGGAAAGAGTTTGCTTCAGGGTATGGTCTCAATAAATCAGCAAGATCTGCAGAGAATATTCATATACAAAATCCGCAGAAATTCTAATTTCCTAAGGCACAGATAAAATCAAAGGTAGACAAGTGTTTTTTGTTTTGTTTTTAATCTCCTCCTCACCCCCAAGAATTAATTTCCTTTGTACCAGCACTTAAAGTAAAACTTATTTCTTCACTGTTTTTAAATTTGTTCTACAGGTACCATCCTAAACTGACCTGTAGCAATTATCTTTATTCATATCCTTTGCTGGTGTTCACATGCTTCATAAAATAATTTACTTCAGTCCAGTCTCACTGTGTCTGTCACATCATCTCATGGTTATTGCTAGTTTAGTCTGTTTAAACCAAGTTTTTGAGGTGATTTGATGGTCTTGTTTATGAAATCCATTCCTTAATTGCCTGTAACTATTTTTCAGGTGATTCAGACTTATACTGTAGTGTTCTTTAGCCTTTGCATTCCAACTGCTCTACTTCACCTACAAGTATATTATCTTAAGAAGACTTTTGGAGACAGCATGCATTGAATTGACAACAATTTCACAAGGAGTGTACTCTGTAACAATATTTACAGAGTGAGAGGATTTCCTTTGTCATCTTCCTCTTGTCACTGACAATTACCTGTGTTCTTATTCTGAGCACTAACTCATTAAGCCATGATAACCTGATTACATGTCTTTGCACTCAGTTTTTATACATGCTGTCTTCAAAAGTATATGTAATATATATAATTCTAAAGTATATAACATAACATATAACATATAACATATAATGTATAACGTATAACATATAACGTATAACATATAACATATATATGTATATATGTATATATACATTATTCTATTCTTCCAGGACAGCTTGCTGTCTTTCTTTAGCTTAGTTGAGTGGCAAAATCATCTATCAGAGGATAGATTTGGTCTTTCAGATTTTAACTAAAAATAATATTTTTTTAATTTTCTTTTCTTAACAAAATTGATAACAAAATTGAATTCCATTTAAAATATATTCAGATAAAATAATAATATACTTCATGAGACAGATGGGAAAAAAAAAAAAAAAAAAAAAAAAAAAAAACATACCACATTGATGTTGTTTTATTATAAGAAATGACTTAGGAAGAATTATGTCAGCTGTTAGTTCATTTGAGAAAATTATAAAAAATTTAAATCTGACTGAGAAATGCTTCAGTTTGTGGAGTTTGCTACCTACAGAATGTGCTTAACCTAGTAAACATGTGTTATGTGTCAGTCTTTTGTGCACAGTCATGAAGAGTGAGAGTGTCTTCTAGCCCCAAACTATGGCCCTAGTCCTTTCCCATTAAAATTGTTGAGGATTGTGATTTAAGCACTGGAAGTCCCTAGACAACAGCTGAGACTACATCTGTTACACATATGCTCATGTAGAAGGAAAGAATATTGCACAACGGTAAAAATATCTATCCAGTTACAAAGAGGAAACTATCATATACTGGGCTTTGACAGAGTGAGAACTGTAAAAGCAATAACTTCCCCTTTTCAAATCACTTTAAAATGACTTATATCATGACAGTGTATGAAATACAGTATTTGGTATGCAATAAAACTATCAGAATGCTTGCTATGTGGGCTCACTGCCAAAAAGGTGTAACCTGTTCAAAACTGCAGATGCACTAATTTGCAAAGTGAAGACATTTAAGTGAAAATGACAATTGAGATTAGGCTTCTGAAGGATTAGGTCAGGTATCCATGACATTAAGGGCCATTTATGCAGAATTTACAGTTACCATTAGGAATGCAAATATGGGAAAAAATTGGTGTCTTCAGTTTCAAGCCTACAATTTCCATCACAAGTCTCCAGAAAAAAAGGAGAGGAAAAGGCAGGCATTTAACAATGCCTTTTTTTTTAAAAAAAAAAAAAAAAAAAGGAAAGATCAGAATCCTCAAGAAGGTGCTTCATCTTCTGAATCTCTCACATTCACATTTTGTACTGAACTTGCCAGCACGTAGCATTCTGCCTTCTTTGATCGCTGATTTCCTGTATTCAGTATATAGTTATATTTTGCTACTGATACCAACACTGCAAATTCAGATTTTGGTATCGATACTTTAGGTTTTACAGTATAGGGTATTAATTACCTAAGGGATGGCTATGGCATCTAAATCACATTGGCCATGCTTAAGTAATATCTATCCTTGTTATTATCTATGTAATATATATATTTTTTTTCTTTCCCTTATTATATTACTTACGTAAAATGCATAAAGTTTGTCTCTGGTCTAAATTTTTCTGTTGTCTATATGTCAATGTTCATCTGTGCATGATTAGATTTTGTCAGACAGGCTCTCAGAATCTCCTCCATATAAGGCTGTATTTGGGAGACAAATTCTGTCATAACAGCTAACAAATATCAGGAAGAATATGTCTGTTATACTTTTGCATTGCTTATTTCGTAATAGTAGCACATTTGAAAATAGTAACCTAACCATCACTTTTTCCTCCTCATATAAGACCTGACACTAAAAGAACTTTTCTAGGAAACAGAAAAGGCATATTGAGAACTCAAAAGGATTTTTAGTATGAGTACCTTACTTGCTGTAGGGAGTGTTCAGTTACTAGGCTTGCTGTTTCGTATTTATATTTACATAAAGAAGAAAAAAACAAAAACAAAAAAACAAAAAAAACCACAACTGCCATTATTCACAGATGAAGTGTAATAATTTTTATATATTTTCCTCTTTCAAAGTATTTTGAAGGACTATACTGTTTTAAATGATAGATTATTATTACTTTTGCTATGCTATACTATACTATAACAGGTATTATTATTAAGACCTTGTCATGCACAGTTTTCTTTAAATGCATTATTTTGGTCTAAAGACTTTTTTTTGTATGATCCAACTGCATAACATAATTAAGATTTATAGTGTTTAGGATTGTCTTTGCTAATGAGAACTGTCATTACCTTTTCAAAGCTCAAATGAGTTACTTCATGACACCTACCCTTCCTGTCTACCATTTAGCAAAATATTCACCACCAAACATTATAAGTTTCTATAAAGTTAATTTGCTAAACTTAGTCATACTTCATATTCCCAATGGAGGCAGATTCCAGTGTATAAATTTGCATTAAATTATAAAGCTATTACTTGATGTCTCATTTTTTATGAGATAAAAATCAAACCTCCAAAATTTCAGCAAGTTTTCAGAATATGAACCATGTAGATGATGTTGAACTACACAACACTGGGAAACACTAGGGTGACTTCAGAATGCTCTTAGATGAAATCTAGGACATTGTCTTCAGTGGTTTATCTATGGAATAATTTAGGTTTACGGTGGCAATTGTTCTTCCCTAAACAGAATGGTGATTTATGACATCAGAATAGAAAGTCAGAAAAATAATCTCAGCTTTTTAATTCCTATTAAGACCTTTAGAAGTAAAGTGAAATATCAATATGGAGCCTACAGGAATTCTTACAAACAGGTTTTTAAAAATCAAACGGAACAAAATATTAAATTGAGCTGTTTTTCCTTAACTGTTTTGTTTTATAGATATTTGCTATGAGATTGAAAAAAACTGTATGTCAGTAGTCATGCAGTACACTGGCGTTACTGGAGAATCTTTCTACACATAATGCCAATAAAAACACTGTTGAGAGCATGTAGAGCAACTGAGCCAGAGACATTTGTTATGTAGAGACCAGGCAATCTATTTTTGGAAGCTAACTGCTGCTTATCTACTCAGCAACAGCATGCCTACTCTGCTAAATGAAAGAAGTCCATGTAACATGATGTCTGATTATCTACACTGTGTAATTGTCAGTACATTCTATGGATGCCTTGTGAGCAACATTTAAGTGACTCCTAGAAAGCTCAAGGAGTCTTAAGATCTAGGGATGACTCCCTTAGCCAATACGCACAAAAATGTTAGAGGATTTAATTCCTTTACATTTCTTTCCAAAATTAATACAGAAGACTTTACCCTCAGCTATTCCTATACATTCTAATTCCACAGCCCAACACATACAATATGCTGACTCACTGTCACACCAGGAAAGCAATAATCAGCTGAACCTTTCTTCTTTTAAATTCATTTATGACCTGATGAATGGAGAGAGGAAAAAAATATATATATATATATATATATATATATATAATCATGGCTTAAAATCATATAGCTATTACAAAATACAATTCAAGAACCATGTGCTATACAGTGGAGACATAGCTAATCTGCCCTAAAGGGAGAAGAGTGTTTTATTTATCAATATGCATATAGTCCAAGTAATGCAACTATCATGAGCCTTCCATTGATCTAGTTAACTGTAAAAGTTCCTGGTAATGATTCTTACCCATGATACAGCTACATCTTTTGTGCTCTCAGCAAAAAGATCTGAAAATAACTGAAGAACCGTTTTTTATTTTTCTTAAAACATTCCAAACAGACCCCAGCATGCTATGGTTTGCATTATACTATCTGAGCTATACTTCTTTCTTTCTCCAGAGGATTATTTCACTTGTTTATCCTTTATATTGGTAAAAATACAGCACAATGGAAAATTTTGTTTGAAAGCGTTTGCCTTCTGTTAGCTTTTTAAATGTTACTGTCTAATGCCATTGTAAGGAACTCTTATTGCTGCAAATGTATTTAATTATTTTCACTCTGATAGGAAGAATTATCTTTCTGCAATAAGGAGGGTAACTAAATTGCTAAATTCAGTCTTATGCCTGTAGTAGCTGCAGCTCAATTATAGATGTGTGCATTTGACTATCAAATAATTGTTCACCAATTCTGGTTTCTCAGTGCTTGAGTAAAGACACCTTGAAAACATATGAAATAGAAATAAAGAGGACTTACTATCTGTAGTTTAAAGTTGCTAGGCAGTAAAAGGCTTAAATGAAATAATGAGAAATCAGGAAAACTTGGAAAAAGTTGTCCTTAGAAAGTCAAAAATTCCTCTGTTGTTACTCCTTCTAATTTAAAATTCTGTATTTGCTTCTTAAGTCTTTTAAAATATGCTGAGAGAGAAAGAAAAAAAAAATAGAGTAAGAAAGAAAGAAAGAGGAAGAAAGGAAGGGAGAAAGGGAGGGAAGGGCATGAATACGATATTGAGATTTTTTAAAACCTAAACACAAGTACTAAATCAATTAAAAATGAAGCTTAAGCCTCCTGTGAAAAGCCAATTTACCCTTTTAAGCAAAAAAGTTGAAGTTGGAATTGAGTGCATTTTTTGCAGAAATGGCTCATAAAAGAATGGTGTAGGAATATTCTACAAACTGAGGAAAACTGAATAAAGCATGTGAGTATACTTCCCATGAAATCAATGTTGCTATTCAAATTGTGAAATGCAAGTGTAACATTATCACCAGTAGACCATAAAAAAAATTGAAAAAACTAATATTTATCACTATTCAAATAACAATCATTAACATTATCTATGTTTATACATGTATTATTTAGATTCTGAGAGAAGACGTGGAAAAGGACTTGAGGGTCCTAGTGGACAAAAAGCTTAAAATGAATCAATAGTGTACATTTGCAGCCCACAGGGCCAATTGCATCCTGGGCTGCATCAAAAGAGGAGTGACCTGCAAGGCAATGAAGATGATAGTTCACATCTACTCTGCCCTCATGAGACTCCACCTGGAGTACTGCATCCACGTCTGGGACCTACAACTCAGAAAAGATATGAAGGTTTTGGAGAGGGTCCAACAGAGGACCATGAAGATAGCCAAAGTGTTGAAGCACAGAAGACAGACTGAGAGAAATAGGCTTATTCAACTTAGAGAGCAGGCTCCAAAGAGACTTCATTGCAGTCTTTCAGGATTTAAAGGGAGCTTATAAACTAGAGGGGGACTGGCTTTTAACAAGGTCTGATAGCGATAGGACAAGGTGAAATATGTGTAAACTAAAAGAGGAGAGATTTAGGTTCAATGGTAGGAGGAAATTCTTCACTCAGAGGGTGGTAAGGCACAGGAATGAGCTGCCTGGTGAAATTGTGGATCTATTCCTGGATGTGTTCAAGGCCATGTTGGATGGGACCCTGGGCAAACTAATTTAGTGGATGACAACACCATCTATGGCAAGGGGGTTGGAACTAGATGTTCTTTAAATTCTCTTCCTACTCAAGATATTCTATTATTCTATGATTCTCCTTAGGATTTGGTTTTAATGTATTGGCTACAGAATGAAGGGAAGGAGAAGGGGAAGGAGGTAAGATCTAAGAGGATAGAAAGGAATAAGAGAGTAACGATAAAATGGTGATGATGAAAGGGTCACGAGACTTAGCAATCAAACCACTTTTCTCAAATATATCAAGATCTGAGATAAATGACTTTGAACTTTGAACAGGAATGATGAATACTGTTGTAGGAACAGTGGCACTTCCTTTCAATCAGGAGACTCTGTGAAGAACAAGTGAAAAACACTGAAAGTAAAATGGAAGTGTACACCTGTCAAAAACAAATTAGTATGAATCTGAACTCTTTGCAGGCAATCTTTATATCAAATTAATTGATTGCTGCTGAATAGATATACGATTCTCCTTTCTTTGGAGAACAAATATATATATATATTTAAATCAAATGAAGAAAAATTCTTTATTTCATGCATCTATTTTATATCACAATTTGCATGTGTTTTGTCTAGGTTTTGACAAAAATAAAGAAAGGAAAAAAGCACGCTCCAAATTAGCACCACTATTTTTTAATAAAGAAATACAAATACATAGCTTGTTTGTTTTTTTTTATTTTATTTTATTTTATTTTTATTTTTTCCTTAAAAGGAAGTATTTAGGACACTGTTTTCACCTCCAAGCTTGTTTCTTAATTCCCATTATTACTGAGCAATATGTTTACCTGAAAATAGGAATACCACTTCATGTTGCTAAACCTTACTTTTAACACATTTATGTTTAAAATAAAATCCAATCTTATCATCTTAGACTATAATATTCTATGTGAAGATGAGTAAGAAACCCAACAGCCATCACTGAAGGATGAGAATTGTATCTTTCTGTTGTGATCATAAATGTGCTCCAAAACATTTCTTCAAAAATGAGACCAAAATAAAACATACTTAATTTCACTTCAATTACAAAGATGTATTTACTTCCCTGAGGCAAAGACTTGTCATGCATTCAGATGTTCCAACGTTTCCCCCTAGATAACACGTATGTCATATCCACGCTGTCTCAATGCCGGAGGGAATAATAATTTTTAATAAGAATGTAACAAAGAGACAGTTTAATTTACATGTTTAAGGTTCTGTTTGAGAACAGTTATCAAGAGTACCATGATTACAGAAATTAAAAAAAAAAACCTAAAACCTAAAAACTAAAAACTATTAACAGTTATTTATTTATTTATTTATTTATTTATTTATTTATTTATTTGATCTTTGACCAGACAACTTGATCCTAAAATTACTAAATTATAAGGGTAAATATGATTTATCAGCTGTTTGTTGATGAGGGAATCACAGAACGGCCAGGGTTGGAAGGGACCTCAAGGATCATGAATCTCCAACCCCCCTGCCACATAGAGGGCCACCAACCGCCCCGTTTAATACTAGACCAGGCTGCCGAGGGCTGCATCCAACCTGGCCTTCAACACCTCCAGGCATGGAGCATCCACAACCTCTCTGGGCAGCCTGTTCCAACACCTCACCACTCTCTCTTTAAAGAATTTCCCCCTGACATCCAACCTAAATCTCCCCTCCCTCAACTTCAAACCATTTCTCCTTGTTCTGCAGTTGTCAACCCTTCCAAAGAGTTGATTCCCCTCCTGTTTGTAAGCTCCCTTTAGGTACTGAAATGCTGCAATGAGGTCACCGTGCAGCCTTCTTTTCTCCAGGCTGAACAAGCCCAGCTCCCTAAGCCTGTCCTCATAGGGGAGGTGCTTCAGTCCGCTGATCATCTTTGTGGCCCTCCTCTGGACCCTCTCCAACAGTTCCCTGTCTTTCTTGTACTGGGGGCTCCAGACCTGGACACAGTATTTCAGATGGGGCCTCACAAGAGCAGAGTAGAGGGGGACAATCACCTCTCTGTCCCTGCTGGTGTCATGGAGTTAACTAGATCAATCTATGCCTGTGACAGGGGGCAGTACGCCCCTGCCCCCAACCCCCTTGGCCCCACAAAATGGGAAGGAAGGGAGGAAAAAAAAAACAGCAGCAACAATCTATGGAGGAAAACTTATTTTACTAACTATCATATCGGAATGCAAGATAACACAATATAATAAAATCTAATTGAAATTGAGACTAATCAATCAAACAAGATAGGAGAGAGAGAATTCCTGAGACCGAGTCAAACCTGAAAAGCTTGGAATGGCTAGGAAAGCACCCGCCAGCACCCACTGCCAGGCAGTAAGAGACTGCCCCACTCAGAAGGGTCAGATCCCATGACTTCCGTAATGTATAGGGATAGGTACCTGGAATTGGAGCATTAACACTTTAATTCCAGTACATGATGATTTGATGTGGAATACTGAAAACCAAAAAACATAAAACCATGACATCTGGCCACCCTGCTTCTGATGGAGCCCAGGATACCATTTACTTTCTGAGCAGCAAGAGCACGCTGCTGGCTCATGTTAAGCTTTTCATCCACCAAGACCCCCAGGTCCTTCTCCTCAGGGCTGCTCTCAAGGACCTCTCCTTCCAGTCTGTATGGATGCCTGGGATTCCTCCGGCCCAAGTGCAAAACCTTGCACTTTGCCGTGTTGAACCTCATCAGGTTCACCTGGGCCCACCTTTCTAGCCTCTCAAGGTCCCTCTGAATGTCATTCCTTCCTTCCACCGTGTCAACCGCACCACTCAGCTTGGTGTCGTCAGCAAACTTGCTGAGGGTGCACTTGATTCCATCATCAATGTTGTTGATAAAGATGTTAAAGAGCACCAGTCCCAAGACACACCCCTGGGGGATGCCGCTTGCTACTAGCCTCCACCTGAACATAGAGCCATTGATGACTACCCTCTGTCTGCAGCCTTTCAACCAGTTTCTCATCCATTGAGTTGTCCACCTATCAAATCCACATCCCTCCAATTTGGAGATAAGGACGTGATGGGGGACCATGTCAAAGGCCTTGCTCAAGTCCAGGTAAATGATGTCAGACCCCTTTCCCTTGTTCACTGATGCTGTCACTCCATCACAGAAGGCCACCAGATTGGTCAAGCATGACCTTCCCCTGGTGAAGCCATACTGGCTGTCTTGGATCACATGCTCATTCCTCATGTGATCAAGCATGTCATCCAGGATGATCTGTTCCATGATCTTCCCAGGCACAGAGGTGAGACTCACCAGCCTGTAGTTCCCAGGGTCCTCCTTGCTCCCTTCCTTGTAAATAAGAGTGATGTGACCTTTCCTTCAGTTATCTGGGACCTCATCTGACAGCCACAACTTTTCAAATATGATGGAGAGCAGCTCAGCAAACACCTCAGCCAGCTCCTTCAGAACCCTAGGATGCACGCCATCTGGCACCATAGACTTGTACACATTCAGTCTCATGAGGCGGTCTTGGACTTGCTCTGCCCTTACAGTCGTTGGGACTTATCACCCTGGTCCCCACCTGGAAGTTTAGGGATGCAGAGCTCAGGGACGTGAGAAATACTGGAATCCTGGACGCCAGTGAAGACCGAGGCAAAGAAATCATTCAGTACCTCAGCCTTCTCTTCGTCCGTTGAAGCCAGTTCTCCTTTTACATTTACCAAAAGAGGTACTCCTGCTTTGGCCTGTCTCTTCTGGCCAATGCACCTGTAGAACTCTTCCTATTGTTTTTCACGACCCTTGCCAACTTCAGTTCTGCCTGCTTTCCTGGCTTTCCTGATCCCACATCTGCAAGTCCAGACGGCATCCCTGCATTCTTCCCAGGTGACACACCCTTGTTTCCAGAGCTTGCCCTCAGCGTGCCCAGCAGGTCCTTGCCTAGCCATGACAGTTTCCTACCTCCTCTGCCCGCTTACTTATTCAGAGGGATGGAGAGCTCTTGTGCTCTCAGGAAGGCATCCTTGAAGAGTAGCCAGCTCTCCTCAACATCTTTGTTTTTAAAGACAGCATCCCAGGGGATCTTGGCCAACAGTCCATTGAACAGCTTAAAGCTCATTCTTCCAAAGTCAGGGTCCTGATGCCACTCTTTGCCAGGCCCACATCCCTTGACCAGGGCATCGTCACTGCAGCCCAGGCTGCCTCCAACCTTAATGCCTTTAATGATCTCCTCTGCATTGGTGAGCAGCAGGTCCAGCAATGCTTCACCTCTGATCGGTCTGTCCAAAAGTTGGACCAGAAAATTACTGACAATGGATTCCAGGAGCCTCCTGGACATCTTGCAGCTCTCCGTGTGGTCTTTCCAACAGATATCTAGATGGTTGAAGTCCCACGCCAAAACAAGAGTCTGTGTGCATGATGCCTCCTGTATCTGAAATAAGAAAGCCTCGTCAGCTCATAAGCCTCATTAATTTTTAGAGGGAAAAAGATATCTGACAGCTTTAAATTTCATCATGTTATTTCTTCTTGTATGCTTAATTTTCTTCAACAGCTGCCTGCTTGCCCATTGGCTTGTTGCATTTAAAATTATTCAAAATCTCACATGCTTTTATGCTTATAATTCAATTACTGTTCAATCACTTTTAATTTCTGTTATAAATATTATGTTTGGGCTAAAGTTTATAGTCTGTTCTATGAAAATTCTGCAAGCTCTTGTAAATGCTTACAAAATCAATTCAAATTTTGGAGTTTTCTAAAACTTTGTTTGTTATCTTGTCTTGCTTTATATAACAATGTGTGTTCTTATTGTTTTTTTCCTTCTAGTTTGGTGAGATTCGAGCTCTGATCTCAGAAGATATCTTTCTGTTTCTCCCTTTAATAAATTGGAATTATTATTTTTACTTCAGAACTGGAGATCACAGACACTTACATATGCTTCAGTTCAAACTTCATGACTGCTTTGTTTGGTAATTTCAATTTTAGAGTTCAATTCTGAGTCTTTCACATAGCTTTGAGAGTTTAATTCCATAACAATTCATATGTCATTTACACTTCCAGGTTCAATGAGACCAACTCTTCACTAGCACTAAATTTTTTGCAATGCCTCTTGTGCCTATGTTGGCTTAGAATTTTGAAGAAATGTAAAACACATACACATGCAACAAGAATATTAAAAATAATAATAATAATAATAATCCATATTTAGTTACTACAAAAACAGCACTAATTGTTTTGTGTTCTTCCTGTTACCTTTACTTGAAAATGAGGAATAAAATACTGTGTAAACTTCAGACAATTGTCCTTTCCATATTTAAAAGTTTCAACTAATTTTAATTACTGCCTTTTCTTTTTAAAATGATTGTAACAGAATCATCTTTAGAAAAGTAATCAGTGTCAACAATATTAACAACAACAACAAAAAACTACTTCACATATTGTCTGAATTCACACTTGTTATTTCAGATTAGTGTATTTAAGATTTGGTAATGAAATAATGTGTTGATGATTTCAGTAACACCTGAAGTCCTTTTCAGTTTCATCTCCTTGTATTAACAAACGAAGGCAGTTCAGACTGTAACAGCTCTGGTGATGTAGCCTGGGCTATTATTAGTGATACTTTTAAGAAGCAGAATATTCTAGTAGAAAGTGATGAAATTGAAATCATATGTTCATTCCTTACAGTCTAAAGGACACTGATAGTCACAATTGCTCTCCAGTTCCAAGAATTTTGATGTGGTCTTCCAGCACTGTTTCTGCTTGGACATTTGTGTTTAAACATTTGGTAATATCATGAGTTAGTATAGGTAAAAATTCTCCCAATATTTTTGTTGCTCTTTGTGCCCAGAACATTGTTATATCTACATGTGTGCTTAGAGAGAAAATCAGTTGTCAATTGAAATTGAATAAAAAACAGAATTAAATGTTTCTGGTCAGAAAAAGTGTTTACAGGAAATATATCAGTCAGCAATTTTAGGTTTACAGTAATCAGAGTAATAGGAAAGCAAAATGGCATGTGTCTTTTTATTGATCCTATATACATCCATCACAGCTGTTTTGAAGAATTTTCTTACTTCTCTAGCAAGTAACTCCCCTTAATAGAAATACCTACCTTTTAAAAGTTGTAAAAATCATCTTTCTGTAAGGCTTCAAAACTTTTGCCACATAAGGAGTGTGTTTTTCTTTTTTTTTTTTTTTTTTTTTTTCTTTTCTTTTCTTTTAAATGCAGTATTTGCTGAAGACTATACATTATCTATTTTCAGGCCTCTGAAATAGATTTGCGAAGACTGTGGAGGGCTGAAATTTAAACCTAAATTTGAAAAATCAAAAGATATTTTATTAGATTTGCATAGTCTTATTCTCTATAAATTCCATCTGTTATCAGCTAGGTTAAGCAAATAATAAATACAACCATCTACCTACCACATTGACAAGCAACTTGCTGTGGGACTCTACAATGTTAATGAACATATGACTAATTTTCTTAGAATAGAATATACTAAATTGGAAGGGATCAACAAGGATCATCGAGTCTTGGCTCCACACCAGCCCAGTCATAATTGAACTCTATGTCTGAAAGCACTGTTCAAATGCTTCATGAACTCCAACAGGTTTGGGGTCATGACTACTAAGGAGCTTGTTCCAGTGCCTAAGCACCCTCTGGTTGAGAACCTTTCCCTATTCCCTAGCCTGACCCTCCCCTGATGCAATTACTTTGGGTTCTGCTACTGTCATCAAAGAGGAGAGATCAGCACCTGTCCCTCCACTCTCCTTCTAAAGAAACTGTATTCTCCTATGTCAATAGCAGAAATCTGTTCAAGATTGGATATTAGAAAAATTCAAATATGTCCAGTTTTTACAATGCCAAGAAAGCACGATACTTTCAGATACATACAAACATAGAAAAAGTAAAATGCACCAGAGAAAGGGGGGGAAAAAAAATACAAGGCTGAAAAAACATATTTGGAAAAGTTTCAGACTGACATAATCTCTTAGATGAGTGACTTTATTAATAGTGCTTTCTTCTGGCCTTCACATACAATTAAGCAGATGATTGAAGCACTATACATAGGGAAATTATCATTTGAAATACTGCTGACTGATATACTCTTGACAGCAGAGTATGCTTTCCTGAAATATCATGAAATATTATGAAATACCATGAAATATGACATTGTCAAGATGTCTTTCAGAGTCAAAATTGCTGAGACTGCTTTTAAAACTATGTTGAGAGATATAGCAAATGAGTTTGTTTTGCCAGCTTCTACTACTGAGGACTTTTCTAGTTCTGACAAGATACAGCTGCTAGGGAGCTTGTAGTGGACTAAAAGTACAGTTGCTACTGGAGAACATAAGCACATATTGAGAGGCTGAATCAGATGAAAACTTTCAAAAAAAATTAGTTAAAAAAATAGATAAACTGAAATGAAAGAAAACAGAAGTGAGCCATGCTATTTAAAATTTTAAGATACCACTGACCAGGGAAAAGATAAATCACCTACTTACAAGTAAACTGAATCTTAAGTTTATAAAAGCTTAGGAATAAATAAATCAAATATGTGAAAATATACACACAAAAATATCACAAAAACAAACAAGCCAAACAAACAAGAAAAAAAAAAATAGCTCAAAATAACAAAACTAGAACAATGAAGAAAACAGCTAGGAAATCTTGTTTCTCTTTACCTATTTCTAAGCTAAATTTAATTTTGTTTGATTTTCATTAATGAGTGGGAGAGGGGGAAAGATGAGAAAGGATATTCAGCAAATAAAGAAAATTGACAGGCATCAGGCAAGACAAAGCCAGATTATATTTTTATTTCCCAACAAGTCTATAGAGCAGAATTCATCTTCCAGAAAATTTTCAATGAGCACAATATTTTGAAGATAAAGACGAGGTATATTTCCCAATGACCATGGGAATAATAGTGAATATAAGAGAAGGTGATCTGCTGAATTATAAGATCATTATTTCACCACAGTAAGTTATATCAAATGCCAAAAAAGTCCATGATTGTCATCATTTGTAGCTGCTTTACTAGATATAGATTTTGTGCTTTCAGGGCACAAAACACTAATCGAAAATCACAAGAAAAGTGTAAATGTATGCAAATTACAGTTCCCTAGCATTAAGCATGGCATTCTTTCACTGTTTCCACATTAACTGGAAAGTACAGAAGAGTTGCTTTTTAAAAAAAAAAAAAATAGTAGCAACATTGAAGACAACACACTAGTATATTCTATAACATAATATAAATCAACTGGTTTTATATTCTTGACCAAAGATATTATGTTTTGAGCCAATCTGATACCAAATTCAGTCTCTGAGATTCTACATTCTCAGATGGAACTTTCAAATGTCTTCTTCTACATCTTTCTCTGCCCCTGGATTTGTTAAACTTAAATATTCCGTGGTGCACTGGAGTCATGCGTCTGTTGTAATCAGCAAATGATCTCAGGACGGTGGAAGTTAAGGCTGCTTTCTCTGGTATGCAGTCAAGACATAAATCTTGAAAGTAAAATTGTTGTAATTTGAAATGCATATACTAAATGTTCAGCAAGACCTCACCATAGCTTATAATTTAAGAGTGACCCAAACCAAAATGTTTTCTCTTTTTTTGTCTGCAATAAAGACCACATTTTTTTAACATGAATTCTGTGGAATCTGCATGTCAATCTAATAATTAATTCAAAAGGAATAACTTCAAATTCTACTCTAGAGTATCTAAGAGACTTACAGTGTGATTATTATCAGCCCAACTTTTGTGTTTAGTGTATTCTTTTGTGTTTAATGTAGTGAGAACTTCTAAGCAGAGAAATAAATGGGTAGAACATTTGTTCACAGCTCTATTCCAGAAAGTTTTATATTATTTAAAATAAATGAATAAATAAATCTACTTATCAATGAGTATGTATAAACATGAATACAAGTACATGATTTTGTGCAAATGTCTTCATAGTCCTCAAATAATATGGTACATAACAATGCAACATAAGAGATCCTTTCATTATCCTATAGGGACATTATAATTACATTATAAAGCAAGGACAGATGATATTTCCTAGAATCATTTCAAACATAGATTTTTGTACTAGGGATATGTCAATGGTTTACGGGCTGGTTCGGCCCAGTTCCGTGACTAGTGGGGCGGAGGGATCTGCAGATCCGCGCCTCCGGAAAAAGGGAACAGGGGACCCCAAAATAGTTAAAAACAGTGGCAACGATCTGAGGAGAAACAAACTAATTTACTAAATATATTATCGGAATGCAAGATAACACACCATAATACAACATAATTAAATTTGAAGCTAATAAATCAAATATAATGAGGGAGAGAATGTCCGAAAGGTGGATAGGCCTCACCACAACGCGGAGAGCTGAGGCGAGATGCGCAGTCCAGTTGAGCAGCAGGGAGAAAAGGGAGGAGAGCCGATGAAAAGCAGGCAAAAGAAGAGCGCATCAGGTGACCTTGCCAGGAGTTGTATCTCGAGACTCTCTGTGACCGCAAAGTCCCCTGGGGAATGTAGTTCTTCTTCTCTTCCAGGCAGGTACCCAGAGCTTGAGCATTAACAGTTAAACTCCCACTGCCCCACATGATGTTATGATGTGGAATACCGAAAACCAAGAAATTCACAAAATCATGACAGGATAAAATTCCATCTGTCTTTAAAAATATATGAAAACATTCCAGGAAAAAAAATGACGCATCTGTTATCTCTTAAGAAGAGATATGAAGAATCATAGAATCCTTAGAGTTAGAAGGGACCTTTAAAGGCCATCTAATCCAACTCCCCTGCAACAAACAGGAACATCCACAGCTAGATCAGGGCCTGATTGAGCTTTGCCTTGAAAATCACCAGGAACAGGGCATCCACCACATCTCTGGGCAAGCTATTTTATTTCTTTTATTTGTTCTCTCATATGGTATGAATTAAATACTTCAGGAATGCATTCTCAATTTAATTGCACGTGTTTAGTTTAAAAGATTTACTCAATAAATAAAAGTAAGAACAATCATAGTATCAATGGCAATGCAATGACGGCATTAAAAATAGATATATATTTGATGATTCACAAATGATTTTTTTTTTTTTCTGAGATGTTAGATATTTTTAAAACAGACAATAATTAAGAGATTCTAAATGTGAGTATCATAGAATCATCATACAATCATAGAATCACAAGGTTGGAAACAACCTATAAGACCATCTAGTCCAACCATCTTCTCATTACCATTGCTACCACAAGCGCTAAACCATATCTTGCAGCTCCTCATCCAGACACCTCTTGAACACTGCCAGGCATGGTTACTCCACCACCTCCCTGGGCAGGCCATTCCAGTACCTTATCACTCTCTGAGAGAAAAAGTTTTTCCTTATGCCTAACCTAAACCTCCTCTGATACAACTTGCAGCCATTTCCCCAGGTCCTGTTCATTGCCTGGAAGAAGAGGCCAAAACCCTCTTCACCGCAACCTCCCTTCAGAAAGTTGTAAAGTGTGATAAGGTCTCCCCTGAGCCTCTTCTTCTCCAGACAAAACAATCCCAGCTACCTCAGCCACTCCTCATAAGACTTGTGTTACAGACCCATCACCAGTTTCGTTGCCCTTCTCTGGACACGCTCCAGGGCTTCAATGTCTTTCCTGTAGTGACAGGCCCAAAACTGAACACAATACTCGAGGTGCAGCCTCACCAGTACTGAGTACAGAGGGATGATCACCTCCTTGCTCCTGCTGGCCACACTATTTCTAATGCAGGCCAGGATGCCGTTGGCCCTCTTGGCCACCTGGGCACACTGTCAGCTCATGTTTGGCCAAGCATCAACCAACACCCCCAGGTCCCTTTCTTCTTCACAATCACCTAGCCACTCGTCTCCAAGCCTATAAAGCTGCATGGGGTTTTTGTGGCCAAAGTGCAGGACCTGACACTTGGCCTTGTTGAACCTCATCCCATTCACCTCGGCCCAGTGATCCAGCTTCTCTAGATCCCTCTGAAGGGCCTCCCTACCCTCAGGCAGATCAACACCACCTCCCAACTCGGTGTCATCTGCAAACTTACTCAGGGTACACACAATCCCCTCGTCTAGGTCATCAATAAAGATATTAAACAAGATGGGCGCTAGTACCGAACCCTAGGGGACACCACTTGAAATAGGTCACCAGCTGGACTTAACTCCATTAACCACTACCCATTGGGCATGGCCCTCTAGCCAATTTCTTACCCAAAGAAGTGTATACCTGTCCAGGCCACAAGCAGCCAGTTTCCCCAGAAGAAGCCTGTGAGAGACTGTGTCAAAGGCTTTGGTGAAGTAAAGGTAGACTACATCAACAGCCCTTCCCTCATCTACCAGTCTGGTCACCCAGTCATAGAAGAAGATGAGGTTGGTCAAGCACAACCTGCCTTTCATGAATCCGTGCTGGCTGGGCCTGATCCCCTAGACACCATGCACGTGCCGTGTGATCTCACCCAAGATGATTTGCTCCATTACTTTCCCCGGTACCAAGGTCAGGCTAACTTATATTTCCCCAGATCCTCCTTACCGCCCTTCTTGAAGATGGGAGTCACATCAGCAAGCCTCCAATCCTCTGGGACCTCTCCAGATAACCAGGGGCACTGATAGATGGCCAAGAGCGGCTTAGCAATCATCCCCGCCAGTTCCCTCAGCACCCGAGGGTGTAGGCCATCCGGTCCCATGGACTTGTGACAGTCCAGGTGAGGAGGAGCTCTCTGTCTCCACCTGAATTGCTGGGGATATATTCTGTGTAGCGTCCCAAACTTCCAGATCAGTGCATAAAATGATCAGAGGATAACTGGTCTGGCTATTAAAGGCAGATGTAAAGAAGGCATTGAGGACCTCAGCCTTCTCCTTGTGTCCTCAGTGGCCACATTCCCTGCTGTATCAAGTATAGGATGAAAATTGTCCTTGGTTTTCTTTTGTTGTTGATATATTTATAAAAGGATTTTTTATTGTCTTTTACTGCAGTGGCCAATTGGAGTTCAAGTTGGGCTTTTGCCCTCCTAACTTCCTCCCTGTATACCTTAGCTACTTCCTTGTAATCTCCCCAAGTAGCCTGCCCCTTCTTCCAGATGACATAGACTCTCTTTTTCTCCCGGAGTCTCAACAGTAGTTTCTGACTAATCCACACTGGTCATCTACCCCTACGGCTCACCTTATGGCACTCAGGAACAGCCTGTTCTTGCGCCTTTAAGATTTCCATCTTGAGGAGTGTCCAGGCTTCCTGGACCCCTTTACCCTAAGAAGCAACTCCCAAGGGACCCATGCTACAAGCGCCCTGAACAGATCAAAGTCCGCCCTCCGGAAGTTCAAGAAAGTAGTTTTGCTGATCACTCTTTTGACATCTCCAAGAATAGAGAATTCAACAATTCCATGGTCGCTCTGCCCAAGACAGTTCCCAACCTTCACTTCTCCCACCAGTCCTTCTCTGTTAACAAAGACCAGGTCTAGCAGGGCACCACCCCTGGTAGGCTCTCCTACCAGTTGCATAAGGAAACTATCTTCCACACAGTCTAGAAACCTCCTGGACTGCTTCCTCTGTGCTGCATTATATTTCCAACATACACCAGGGAAGTTGAAGTCTCCCATGAGAGCAAGTGCTGGTGATCGCGTGAATTCTGAGAGCTGCTCATAGAATGCCTCATTCAACTTTCCATCCAGCCTCTCTTCTAGGCAGATCCTCCATCACCTCTCCACTCACCTCCCCTTCAACTTCCAGCAACTGGAATCTGTTGCTTAGAGGGAGCTGGGGAAGTGGGCTGGGCAGGTGGGGCTGTCTCCTGTGATTTGGGACTCTTCCAGCCTTCCTCATCAGTCAGGTCTGTCTGACTGTGACAGGGCAGGGGGCCCACCACCTTTCTGGGGGCATTTTCCCGGAACCCTTCCCTCTGGTAAGCCAGCGAGTCACTCCACCAGTCAATCTCCCGCTCACACTCCCTGATGGTCCTAAGTCTCTGCACCTCATCCTTAAGTTCCACCACCAAGATGAACAGCTCATCCACCTGCTCACACCTCACACAGGTGGAGTCTCTGCCACTCTCCCCGGGCAAAAGTACGCTCAGGCACTCCCTGCAGCCAGAGACCTGAACAGCAACATTTCTCAGCAAGTTCTCCACCTGGGTTGCCACAGTCTTCTTAGAATAAGCCTGCCATCTAGTGGAGACCATGTTGTGGCCTGTGGTTTCAGAGACTGCCAAGGACAGCTGGTCTCTTGAGCAAGGAGGGATCAAAGCTTATAATTCTCACCACTAGACCCACCTCCCACATGCACAGGTGTAACACCCTATGGGAAGTGTGGGCAGTGCTCACTCACTGAGCCTTCCCTTTCTCAGTGAGCAGAAACAATGGTTACTCACCTGGTGTGCTCTCCCCAAAGCTATTTAAAGCTTAATAGCAGGTGTAGAGGTAAAGGGTGGGTGTTTAAATTGTGCTGCTGGGTTGCCAGCTTCGCCCCTGATGACTTGGGAGTCTGCCCACAAGCTGCCAGCTCCCCAGCAGAAACGTGGTGCTGTTGCTAGCCTCAAAAAAAACCTTTTAAAAGCCTAAAAAAGAACTTTCTTGTTGGTCTTTTTACTCCAGATCCCTTGCCAGCACAGACTTACCTGTTCAGAAGCTAGTCTCTGCAGCAAATGGAGTGGAATCATTATGATTAATATCTTACATAATGCAGTCCAAAGAATTTATTTAAATATCATATTTTGCAATGGAGTCCAAAACTTGAGTAAATAAATCTCGGCATATCCTCCTTCACTGACACTCTCTCCCAGGAGGGAGATACTCATACTCTAGTTCTGGCTTAGATTCTCAGGGTCCAACTGCATAAGGATATTAAAAGGACAAACCGGGTATTTCATTAAAAAAAAAAAAAAAAAAAAAAAAAAAAAAAAAAACACTTGAATTACATTAGAAATTTCCTTGTGTGTGTGTGTGTGTGTTTGTAGCTACAATTGCATTTGCACAGAACTGTTAGAATTAGTGGATCAGCATCATATTGGAAATAAGAATGAAAGAAGGCTGCACAGCACAGATAGTATCATTTCCTGTGCCTGGGAGAACATGCAGCACTGCTGATAAAGAAGAGCAGGAACAGAGATCTCCTCTTTCACTGAGTCAGGATATTAATGTCCAGATTAGCTTTTAAATTTGATCAAAATCCAGAAATGAAGCATTAAACCTCATTCCACCCCAATCACTATCGTTGGGCTAATCACAATGCACCTGTCTTCTTCTGCGGAGGATGGAAACATCCACTAGGGCTCCAGTGACAAGGTGTTCTTAAGGCATGCTAACACACACTGACAGAATCAGGCTCCACATGCAATGGAGCATTTGTTGACAATTTCTTAAAAAAAAAAAAAAAAGAAAGAAAGAAAGAAAAGAAAAAAAAAAAAAAGAAGTAATTTGCAAGCTCACTTTTAAGAAATAACTTAGGACTTAAAGCAATGACCAAGAATACAGGTAACATATCAATTTCCTCTTCACTCTTTAAAAATCTTCCATCAATCTCATAGTCAGACTAAGGTGTGTGTGTTCTAGTGTGGAGGTGCTGGGACTAAAAGAATTGGGGGAGGTAGTATCAAATTCAAGCTACCCTATTGCTCAGGAAAATTTTGTTGCATTCTATTTTGTTTTATTTTATTTTATTTTATCATTCTTTTTCAAAAAGAGAAAATCATGCATTCTGGTTTTCACTCTGGAATTAATCTCAGATAACACTCAGCTATTCCTGTCTGAACTTGCTACATGTATAGGCAGCTTCAAGGATCAACTAATTTCAATCAGGCCCAGAGCCCCCAGCACAAGAAAGACACAGAGCTCTTGGAATGGGTCCAGAGGAGGACCACTAAGATGATCAGAGGACTGGAGCATCTCTCCTATGAAGAAAGGTTGAGGGTACTGGGCTTGTTTAGCTTGGGGAAGAGAAGGCTCTGGGGAGACCTTATTGTGGCTTTCCATTATTTGAAAGGAGCGTATAATAGGAGGGGGTACTACTGTTTACTAGGATGGATAGTGATAGGACAAGGGGGAATGGTTTTAAACTGAGACAGGGGAGAATCAGGTTAGGTATTAGGAAGATGTTTTTTCACACAGAGGATAGTGATGCACTGTAGCAGGTTGCCCATGGAAGTTGTGGATGTCCCATCCCTAAAGGCATTCAAGGCCAGGCTGGATGTGACTCTGGGCTGCCTGATTTAGTGGTTGGCAACCCTGCACGTGGCAGAGAGGTTGAAACTTGATAATTGTAGTCCTTCTCAACCTAGGCCATTCTATGATTCTAAAGCATATGCTCAAAATAAATAAGATCAATTTCTTCAACCTGAGCATTTTTCTTCGCATATAAAAGAAGACATTGGAGGTAACTTTTTCAAATATCATAAAGCTAGGCAAAGTCTCTACATGATGATTTTGTAAAATATGAATATAGGAAAAAAGTTGTTCTCTCTTTTATCTAATAAATCTTGAGATCTTTTCTACACAATGGTCCTGCTTTAACAGCAGTACTAAAAATTGATCCTGAAACATTCTAAAAACTAGAAGATAAACTTCTCTAGACAGGAACGGTAGTCGCAGGTGCTGAATTTTGATTTTTGTGTGGAATAATATTTAAATTCCCAAAACATAGTGTTTGACAACATTTTAAAACAGAATTTTCATGTAGCTCTGACGGAGAAAGGTAGAGACTGTTAAGGTTGGAGAACAACATCTAGTCCATGGGTATCCAATCTTGTGGCTTGCCTGAGCCTGAGTGAAGAATTGTCTAGGGCCACATCTATGTAGATTGCTCCAAAAGTAATGCATCCTACTTATTTCTGTGGAAACTACAACAGTTACAAAGCACAAAATAACACTATGTGATAGAGGAAATTGTCAGCTACAAAACAGTCTTTTTTCCATATGACCATCACCATTAGCTATGCATTTTCACCAGCAGTGAACAAGAGCTTGCATTCCACTCTTGTAATAATCTGCACCAGCAGTGGTAACTTGCTGTTACTGTTGATACTGCTGAAATGCACTACCACCACCTCACTGTGCTCACATCCACTGTCTGGTCTCCATAAATGTTCAGCAAACCTTGATGAATGTCAGTGCATGCCATTTTTTCCTCATGAAGGAATTCAGTGACACACCTTTACTTCACACACACTTCCATGTCAGACAACATTTTGTCAGACTGTCCTTCTACTGCCATCTGTCACACTGGGACAAAATGTAACTGAATATTATTTGGTATGTTCAACCTCTACTGCCATATCACTGTCATCTGCCTTCAAAATTGTGTGCCAGCATAATAAAATAGGAAGTATTACATTCAGAGCAGCCCTCGTCAAATATAATGTAGTTAATGTGCTTAAGTAAAAAACCTTTTTTTTTTTTTTTTTTTTTTTTAAATTAAAACATAAAAAAAAAAAAAATAGAGCAAGAAAAACATAAAACCCATGGAATACGTGACATTGTTCTTGTGAAAATAGTGTATCAACCTGGTTCAATAGTGGTTGCAATTCATAATGAGTTCTCAGAGTATTCATCAGAGATTTTTGATAAAAATTTTCCCTGTCAGAAATTTATCCTTGAAAATAGTTCACAAATGTACTCACTGCCAAAAAACGATATGAATAAGGCATGACTGTGTAGTGATACATATTTCTCTCTGGTAAAATAGGGCTTATAAATCTCTGATAAAGAGATGTGATCAAATGTTGGATTGGAACCCTATACATTCCATGTGAAAACTTGCAAGTAATTTATTTATGTTGACTGAAAGTGGACAGACAAATATATTTAAAAAAAAACTCTTTTTTTTTTTTTCTTTTGCAATCTTGAAACCTGTTCTCAAATTTATCTAAATGGAAAACAAAGCAGCATCTTTTTCACTGTTCACTGAACTTTGTTTAGCCAATGCATCAAAATCCATAAATGTCACTGGCTTAACTTGAGTTAGCAGTGCACAGAACCTTCCCCATGCCCTGATTTCAGCCCACATGGGTTTAATAACTCACCAATGTTTTATCGGTGCTGAGTGATGGTTGTGTGCCCAGGCCCAGACAAGGCCACTCAGAGGTGAACAGAGCTACCATGATGTCATTGGGCAGGGGTGGTCACACTGTGAGCTGTGTTGGGTCACATGTGGCCTGCAGGCAGCAGTTGGGACATGTCTGAATAGACTGTGAAGCTGATATCTTGATCTAGATCTAAGAAGTCGTCCAGTGTCAAGTTAACTTGGGTTCTGAAGCAACTCTCTTCACATGTTGCTTAAAAAGCCTGAGCAGCTAATACCCCTATCTCATGTGAAGCCGGAAGCCCGCTCCAGCTTCATCAAGGTGTTCGCAATCGTTAGGGACATCTCGGTCTGTCCATCTACCTCGGTGCACACCAATGTGGTGGGTGGTAAAATGGCGTTTATTAACTCGTGACAACAGTTTATATAGCCTTGTACACCTTCGTCTACGCCCCTCTTATCACACGCAAGCACTTACTTCACTACTTCTTATCTAGTTACTACGAGCAACTACTCGAAAGTTCTATGCTCACTGTCTACATCTCCCCCCCCCTATGCACAAGCACAACTACTTTATCCTGAGAGGACCCTAACCGCGTACAACCGAAGCCCCGCTTTGCGCCTATACATGCCATTGTCCTCTCAGTTAAGCCTTGCCCCGTTACATCCCGAATCGCAAAATATTCCCGCGCTACCCTTATATCGCTACATTTTCTGACTGCCTACAAGCCTTTTGCATTTTACTATATTCTACGCGATAGTTAACTGTGCGGTCAATCATCCTTTGAATACAACCTAACATAATTTGTAGAAAGCATGGTACACATACTACCAAAAGCAGGATAACTACAAGCCCTAAAAGCAGTCCCTTCAATAAGTGCACACCCCATTCTCCGATGCTTCAAACACACTTCTCAGCCAGCCTCCGATGGGGTCCGTCTCCACGCCGATCTTCTCCGTATGGTCTCGCAGGGCTCTCAGCGCTTTATGGATGGATACACTGTGGTCGCTGAGATTGAAGCAGCACATCCCTGCAATGTCCTCACATTCATGCCCCTGTTAGAAACGCGTTTTCTCGTTAGCAGCAACAGTTGAGTTTCCTCCATGCTTCTCCCGGCCTTCTTTCGGGGCTCCTGGGCTGTCTCCTTCTTCTTCGGTGTTCACAGGAGCCATACCTGCAAAACTCAGAGTCCCTCGTTACTGTTCTCTTTCATCAGATCTGGTTTGTACTGGCAAGCCGAGGACCGCAATAGCTACAGCCCAGTGGGCCTGGGCCGAGGTAGAATTAGCTTTTCCGTGTTGGGTAGCCACGATCATTGTGGAGGCTGTGCCAACAGTAACTGCCAACCACGACCGAGGTGACATTCGCGGCTCCCACGTAAAGCCCGTCTGCCATATTTGCAGCAGCCCTAAGCCGCGGGGGTTGACCCCCGCCCCAATAGCAGGAGCTGAATTACAGTGAGGGCAGGCCTGCACCACATCCCTTGCAGCTGTAATGGAAATACCTCAGGCTCGAGCGAGTGCCCGGGCGCCTATGTGAAGCGTGGAGTGGAGGTCTCTGGCCTTTCGGATCGTCAGGACACGGGACCCTGCAGCCGCATCTGCGGCTGCGTTGCCCTCTGAAAAGAATCCTGGTACATCCGAATAACTTCTTACATGTAAAATTGCTATAGGCTCTACTCGGGTGCACAAAGCATCTTCTAAGATAAGCGCTGCTTCCGTACTAGGGATGCCTTCTTGGCCCATTTTCAAAGCGAGCTTAGCTGCAAAAGCAGAATCTGTGACTATGTTACAGGGAAGGAAGGGCCAATAAACAATCGCCATCACAACAGCCCTGACCTCGAGCATCTGAACGCTGCCGCCCAACGTGGGGCTCGAACTCACGACCCTGAGATTAAGAGTCTCATGCTCTACCGACTGAGCTAGCCGGGCCTTGTTTATTACAGACAGGAACCGTGAAGGCAAAAGCCTCCCTGTCTTGCTCAGCCAGGGGTATGGAGAAAAAGCAATCCTTCAAATCGATGACAACAACCCCCCAGCCTGCAGGCACGGCGGATAGTACGGGCGCACCCTGCTGAACTACACCAAAAGGCACTAACTGAGTGTTAACTGCGCGCAAGTCGTGCAGCAAGCGATAGGATCCTGACCACTTCTTTATCACAAATACAGGAGTGTTCTATTGACTAAGAGAGGGTTCTATACGACCTAAGCGAAGCTCTTGCTGTACTAATGCGTGAAGCGCTACAAGCTTTTCCGTCGGTAAGGACCACTGATCCACCCAGACAGGTCGCACTTCCTGTCTCCAGCGCAGTGGGATCGCATACTGCGCCGACAATTGACAGATCGTGGCCCCCACTATAAATTGTTATGCGTGCTGCCCCTGTTCTGCTGTAGCAGAACAGGCCTTTCCAGGGAAACATCCCTGCTGATTACGATAATCTCAACCATCTGGGCGGACCTCCGAGTGGGCGTTGTTCCTCCCACTCCCGCTATCATCTGTGCCGCCCCTGTAGGCCATGTAGAGGGCCAATCGGATTCCGCAATAACCCGATGCGATAGAGAAAGCGCCTGTGTTTGCAGGGCTGACTATAAACGCGGCTGGATTCGCTAGGCCCTTTTCTTTCGCTTTCTCTTTAACTTTAGCCCAGTCAGTAACCAGGCCCCCCCTCCCTTGACCATTCGCAGGGTGTCTGGGGTCTCGGGTGGCTGCCGCTACAACCGTCTGCAGTTGGACGTCCCAAGCGTCCAACCACAAAGCATATTGAGCAGGGGCTAGTACGACCCTCATAAGATTCGTGACATCGTGCGGCAGCAGCGGGGAAGACATCACAGCTTCCACTTCTGCCATAGTAACCGGAGACCGCAAGCCTTTGGTCCTAACTGTATCAGCCAATCGCGTAATTACTTTCGACTCCAAGGGAGCCCAGGCCGGCCCCCCCGCTTTTATCACCACGGGCATAGCTATCACGGACGGAGCTGCCGTTGCGAGCTCCTCCCTTACTCTCGCCCAGTCAGTCAAAGCTGGCCCGGGGGCCGAGTCGGAGCATCCCGGCTCCACCTTTCGCTCCACCCCTCGGGGCGGATCGTCCCTCCCCGCCGGTGACGTGGCTACGCCCTCCCCGCTCGGCCCTCCCAGCCCCTCCAAAGAAGGATACAGGCCGCTCCCCCCATAAGGAGGGGGGGCCGAGGGGGCAGCTGTGGCGCAGCTGCAGCCTGCGCCTGTCCCACAGTGATAACAAGATGTTGTTTTTGGCGCGGTCGCCTCTCCCGGCGCCATCTTCGTGTCTTGCTGCGCAGCTGTAATCTTTTCCTCTCCGCCGTTCTGAGGCTCCGCGACCGGTTTCCCTGTGGAATCTGCGGGAGAGACCTTCCCTCCCCCCAAGCCCAGCCAAAACTTCGCTTGCTCAGATGTAACCTGCTCCTCTCGCGCTGCCTTCAGCGCCCCCCAGACCAATCCCCAGGTTTTCAACTCCCCTGACTTCCCGAGTACCATCGCCCGCTGAGAAAGCGCTGCGGTGACAGCATCCCACGACCCCGGGGTATATAAATCTGAGGGAGATGTAAGCAGCCCCTCCTTTAATAACAGTGATAACACTGTGCCTATTTCCTTCTTAGAAGGAGCATTTCTACCGCAATAGGTCTTACACGTGGACGAAATCACCTTTATGACGGCTTCCATCGTCGGGCGTAATCTCCCCGACGGATCAAGCGACCACCAGGCTCCTCTTCCGGTGGTCCCCTGGGTCCTCGGACAGGCCTTATAGGCTATCGGCCGTACCTTCCGACGCTACCCAGCTTCCACTCTCCTAAGCCGCAGCCCCCTCTTCTAGGGTCATCACCTCCTTCCCCAAGGGAGGTGGATGAGAGCAGGATCCTGCCACGCCGCCTGTGGCCGACCACTTTTCCCTAACGATCACGTCGGGGTCACCATATGAAGCCGGAAGCCCACTCCAGCTTCATCAAGGTGTTCGCAATCGTTAGGGACATCTCGGTCTGTCCATCTACCTCGGTGCACACCAATGTGGTGGGTGGTAAAATGGCGTTTATTAACTCGTGACAACAGTTTATATAGCCTTGTACACCTTCGTCTACGCCCCTCTTATCACACGCAAGCACTTACTTCACTACTTCTTATCTAGTTACTACGAGCAACTACTCGAAAGTTCTATGCTCACTGTCTACAGTGCCCCAGTTTAAAATTGTACTTTGATAACAATTAGTTAACCTTTAAAATAATCAACATAAAACATATTAATAGTATTTTTCTCAAAGGTCACATCATGTAGCATTCTGAAGTGTCAGATATACATGCAAGGATAATCTTTCAACACTAAAAACAGCACTTCAGATTTTAATTCTCATTAAAAAAAAGGTATCCAATAATTTTGAAAAGATTTTCATAAACCCATGTTAGTTTGCATTAATAAAAACATTACAAATTAAGTTCCATGTCATCTACTGAGTTGCCACTCTTTAGATAAATATCAGGATGTCTGGCTTGCAGTAGGTGATCATTCTTGCTTGTGTGGAATTGACTTAGTCCCTAGTGGAGTGTTTTAAAACTAGCTGAAATATATTCAGATCTGCTATTTTATTATTACTTTAAATCTAATTTTAGCAGTTGATTTTTTATACCCTTCTGGCTGATACCAGAGTACAACACACTGTCATCATAACCAATATATTTCAAAGGTTGTTCTCCAAATGCAGAAAGAACTAACATACGTATCCATACTTAATTACTGTTGCCAGAAGCTCAAAAGGTGTCATATTTCTTTAAAAAGAGAAAACAAGTTAGTTAGCCCAAGTACACATTTTGGATAGATATGTTAGCTGGAATTTTCCACAAACATGATGGATAAAATGCAAAATGGAAGAAGAAACATTAGCTTTGTATTCTACTGCATTGTATTTTAAAACAAAACTGTTACAGAGGAAAAAGGCCATCTGCTACTGTACTCAGAAATGAAATGAAACCTACTGGGAGACAGAAAAAAATGTCCCCTCTATTTGAGAGTAAATACATCCCTCTTCTGGGACTTTCTGTGAAATGTATGACAATTAGGATTCAGAAAACTATGTGAAATACTACAGTTCTCTGTACACATATCATAAAGGAATGATAGCTATTTATTTTTTTCAATTTAGTGTATCATTAGTTTGAGGAAGTAAAGAATCATATATATATATATATATCTTTCTATATTTTCTAATTGGTGCTTTGTGTCTCTTAAGAGCCTAATTTTCTTTGATACAGAAATAGTCACAAACAGTGGAAGTAAAAGAAAAGGAATACGTTTCTCAGATTCTTTATTTATTTGTGACACATTACCAGCATACTGCAAAACTCTATTTCATTTGTCTTTTAAATTATTGAACACGCTAAGACCAAATTAAAAGACACTGTCTCTTTATCAGACAGTTGCCTATGCTGTGTTAAACGATTGGTCAATTTTCATGAATTTTTAATAAAATAATTTAGCTTTAAGAATGTTCATTAATGTCTACAGGTTTAATAATTCACCACTCTCCCCCTCTTTGTGAAGCACATATTCCCAAATTGTATCTGTGGAGATTGTGAACATTTTTCAGGCTTAAGCATACATACCTGCTAAAGCACTCACAAAGAATAAACTAGTTTTTAACCTTACTTCTAACTTCCATAGCACGCATAGTGTGTTATTGTAGATGTTGCCACCAATCAAATCACCACAGCTGTAATAGTACATAGACTTTACATAGATAATAGCACAGATTTTATCTAGACTGTTAGTACCGACAATCATAATTTATGTGTGCAGTATCTTCTAGCAGTGAAACTTTCCAGAATTATAAAAATGTCACTGTGAACAATTCTCAGGTCTTTCTTGTAATTACTTTTGTATGAAGTACTGGGGAACCTGTCATGAATGCAGGGAGAGCAGTTATATCTAAAGCAAAATACTCCTATTTATATACATGCAAACAAACATACATTTACAGACATATAAAATATGAAAAATCTGGGAACGCATACTCTTGTACTTATACACATAAATGAAAATTACTAGTTTTGTGTGGGAAGTTGAAATATGCAAATTTATAAAGAGTACACATATACAAACAAATTACTGAATATATATGTGTATTTACTGAACATTTTAAAGAAAACAATTTACAGTCTATGTACCATGTAAGGGCTTAAGTTATTTCATTCTTTTGTTAAAGATAATGAATATTGTAGCAAACAAAGAATGTTGTATTTAAAATATTTTAAATCTCTTTTTCTTCATTAACTAACTTAATGGGAATATAATGATAGTTTCCTTTGCTTCCTTCCTTCCTTCCTTCCTTCCTTCCTTCCTTCCTTCCTTCCTTCCTTCCTTCCTTCCTTCCTTCCTTCCTTCCTTCCTTCCTTCCTTCCTTCCTTCCTTCCTTCCTTCCTTCCTTCCTTCCTCCCTCCCTCCCTCCCTCCCTTCCTCCCTCCCTCCCTCCCTCCCTCCCTCCTTCCCTTCCTCCTTTCCTCCCTTCCTCCCTTCCTCCCTTCCTTTCTTTCTTTCTTTCTTTCTTTCTTTCTTTCTTTCTTTCTTTCTTTCTTTCTTTCTTTCTTTCTTTCTTTCTTTCTTTCTTTCTTTCTTTCTTTCTTTCTTTCTTTCTTTCTTTCTTTCTTCAAATGATTCTCCATGTATTTCTATGTTTTTATTTACAAAAATAGGGGACGATGTTCATTAAATTGTGAATGGTCTTTTTTATTTATTTATTTATTTTATTTTATTTTATTTTATTTTTTTTAACTTATGACACTGAGAAGGGAAAGAGGTCTATATTTCCAAAGCAAGTAACAAAGGTAGGATGCTTAATCAGTGTATGTTGAGTAGAACACCCAAAAATCTTTTTTAAAAGAGTACTTCAGGTTAAGAATTTCAGAACAACATTTTTAATCACTGAAGTCATTCAAATTCCTAGTTCTTCTAATGATCGCTATCTCCTCTAAAGCAACTCAGAACAGACTAAAAAGCCTAATTTTTGACATCTCCTTGGATTATGTTTTTCTCCACATCATTTAGTTAACAATGTGAATCCTCCTCTTATCAAAGTGTGCTTTTAAGATCAACCTTCTAAATTTGAATCTAATTTTGTACCTCACTGAACAGTGTGGAAATTTATCGTTGATCTTTTTGCAATGTACATAATTATACGCACACACATTCACAGCTTTGAATATCTTCAAGGAGGGAGATTTCACAATATCTTTGATCTGTGGATCTTAACAGCAGTGATTACCAGTGCTAGGACAAAACCTCTTATTCCCATTTCTTCATGTTCTGCTCCTGGACACCACTGAAAAAAAAAAAAAACCTAGCTTGGTCTTCCTTCAGGTAGAATGTAGCACTCTGCCTTCAGGTGTTTATATACAGGAATAAGATCATGCTTAAGCCTCCTCCTCTTCTCCAGGATGAAGAATCTCAGTTTTTTTTTCAGCCCTTCCTGACATGAGAGATACTCCAGTTCCTTAATTATCTTTACAGTCTTTCTCTGAATTCTTTCTAGTATACCAGGTCTCTCTTTCACTGAGTGGAAATAATATATTCCAGGTGTGGCTTCACCAGTGCAGAGTAGAGGCCAAGGATCACCTCTCTTGACCTGCTGGTGATACTTTACAATCAAGAATGTCACTATTCTTCTTTAGTGGCAAGGACACAATGCTGATGCATGTTCGACTTGGTTTCCAGCAGGACACCCAGGTTCTTTTCTGAAGAGTTGCTTCCAGCAGTAAGGCCACCAGCATGTTCTGGTGCCTGGGGTAGTTCCTCCCAAGATGCAGAACTCTCCATTTATTCTTGTTGGATTTCATAAGATTTTTATCTGTCCATCTGTCACTCCAATTGTCAAAGCAAGAGAGGGGATTCTTTTATATACCTAGAGTGAGACTGAGACATAAGTGAGGTCAAATGTCATCATACCAGTTTATTATCAATTAAAGTGTTGGGGAAGGGAAAGGCTGGCTATTTTTACAAATTTGGGGAATGGGGTAGGAAAGGCAGGAAATAGGAAAGATAGGAAAAAAACAGGAATTATGTATAGCAGAGATAGTCACTACCAAGGATCCAGGGGTGTCCTCTGTGTGCTCTTCCTACAGTCCAAAGTTGATGCAGAAGTAAGGGTGAAGGGGGAGGCAGTGGCAGAATGGCTGGCCTTAGGCAGAAAGCAGGTAAGAAGTAGGCAACCAACAGCTGGTCTAGGAGAAACAGACAGGTCTTAGGTAGCAGCCCCAAGAGAATCAGGCAGCAGGCAAGTATCATGTCACAGGTGTACAATATTGGGCACACTCCTCCTCGGTTGTAGGCACCTTTTAAAATCCTCTTCTTCTGCCAGTGTGTGGCATTCCTATTAGAATCAGGTGCAGCACCTGTGGGCATGCAGATCCTCTTGGATGATTATCTCCCTAGAGATGTGCCCACAAAAGGCTACTCATTGGTCATTTAGCAGCTGCTTATCTGTGGCAGCAACTTCTCTCTCATTGCCCCTGGCCTGTAAGTCTTCAGACAAACAATTTCTTGGACTTGCCCTGTTGAAGTTGTCCAACAGCAAGATTTGAAACAGGTGCAGACTGTCTAGGACTTACTTGTCCATCTGCCAGAAAGAGTCTCTTACACCATGTCTCCATCCCGTCAAAGTCCCTCTGAATAGCTGCATAATCCTTTGTCTTATCTATCATCCTCCCCAGCTTTGTATCATCTTCAAACTTGCTCTGACCCTTCTTCTGGATCATTAGTAAAGATGTTGAACAGGACTGAACACTTGTTTACCCCTGGAGCACTCTTCTTGTTACTGGCCTCCAATTATATTTTGTGCCACTGGTCACCATCCTCTGGGCCTGGCTATTCAGACAGTATTCAATACATTATCAATGTGGCAGTAGCACTGTCAGTAGCATTTGTCTTAACAGTTAATAACAATAATAACAATGTTTCTCTTAACTCAAAATGCTACTGACATGCGGTATCAAACTCTATAACTCAAGTAAGATTACAAAACAGGTAGGGTTATTTCAGTGCTGCACAGACACCAAGTACAAGGGGGATAGATCCACCAACTTGCTCACCATCAGGAAAAATCATGCTACAGATATAGCTGAACTAATACACAATCAACAGTTTCCCCAGAATTCAGATACATATTCATTAAACCCCCAGAGTTCATTAGGATGTAGACCCTCCCCTCTTGCATGTGCGTAGTGAGTCATGGGATGAAGATTTGTCTTCTTCCTCGTGAAGGCTTCTGACCTTTCTTGCTGTAAACTTCTGATCTTTTGGGGAGGCATCCCCCCAAAACGTTTTTTTTCTTGCCCTGTGGACATCTAATCACCTCCCTGCCAAATGTCCTCAGGCTGTTCTCAAACCCTTACCTTTATGGCCTTCATCCCCCTCACTATCCCAGACCCGGTGTCTGCCATCCCTTACTTTCTAACAAGCTCTACATTCTTGCTTGTATAAACTATCTCTAACTGTTCCCCATCACCCCCCTTATTCTCGGTCACTGTGAAGCCTTCTTGCCGTTTTACTTTCACTTATGAAGCCTGTCTCATCTTTCACTATCATTTCTCTCAAGGGCTTTCAAATATTTTATTCAAATAAAAATGAGGAACAGCTCTTTTGTTTCCCTTGATTTTGCAGAATGACAAAATTTACACGAAAAGAAATAAAAAACTGTTCCTTGCAGAAAGTCAAGTGACCACAGTCAATAATTTTGCTTGGATCTCTGGGATTCCCTATAGACTATTAACAAACAAATTAAAATAAATAAATAAATAAATAAATAGGCATGAAGAACTTCTAAGCCACTCAACAGTTTCATGCATGTGGATCAAGAGCTGTTTAGAAATTCAATAGCAAATGAACTGAAAGAAACTTCCTGGTCTCTGAGAATACAGTTATAATCTCTTTAAGGTTAGCGGGAATTGAATTTTGTTTTTTTTTTCTGCATAAGATGGTCTTAATTTATAGGTATGAAGACTGGAGCTCTTGTCTGTCCAGCCATCTGAAATACCTCTAAGTCTTGAGTTAAAGAAAAGTTAGAAATCTCACTATAATGACTTTAACAAATCAAAAACCCTTGACAAGGATAACAATAGGCTTGTCATGTTGGAAGACTAGTAATTTTTGGTACTGGACAGACAAGACCTAAAGATAGAAAATTTAAGGAGTTAAATAATATACATGCATAGCCAGTATTTAATGCTCATACACATTGCATGAGATAAAAACATGCCTGCCTGAAGAAGCACCGGGAAGACTTGACACCCCGTCGTGCTCTGTTCAACAAAGAAAGTGTTCTTTGGACAGAATGGAAGAGGACTTAGAGAGAATCACCATATCAATATGATAAGAAAAGTACGGAGACAACTTGGAAAAATCAGGTTGGTGATGGGCTGGCAACAAGATAGACTATGAATTAACAAGCATCAGAATGTAATTAACAAATGTAAATCTTTCTTCAGATTCTGTACCTGGATACCCAGCCATTAGGAAAACAGGGGAGGAGGTAAGCTTAAGGGGCCCAAGGGGTTAGAAGGGATCTCAAGGATCATCAAGATCCAAACCCCCTGCCGCAGGCAGGGACACGAACCTCCATATCTAATACCAGACCAGGTTGCACAGGACCCCATCCAATCTGGCCTTGAACACCTCCATGGATGGGGAATCCACAACTTCTCTGGGCAGCCTGTTCTAGCATCTCACCACATCCCCCTGATATCCAACCTAAATCTTCCCTCCCCCAGCTTAAATGCATTTATCCTTGTCCTGCCATTATCTACCCTTTCAAAGAGTTGATCCTGTCTGTAGACTCCCTTTAGGTACCGAAAGGTTGCAATGAGGTCACCCTGTAGCCTTCTCTTCTCCAGGCTGAAGAAGCCCAGCTCCCTCAGCCTGTCTTCACAGGGGAGGTGCTCCAACACTCTGATCATCTTCATGGCCCTCCTCTGTACCTTCTCCAACAGCTCTGTCTTTCTTGTACTGGGAGCTCCAGACCCGGACACAGTACTCCAGATGGAGCCTCACAAGGGCAGAATATAGAAGGACTATCACCTCTGTGTCCCTACTGGCCACCCTTCTTCTGATGGAGCCCAGGATACCACTTGCTTTCTGAGCTGCAAGGGTACATTTAACACAGATATCCTCCCTATTAAAGTTTCCAAAGGTAATTTGCAAAGAAAACCATCTCTGCCTCTCTGGTATCCATTGTTCTTACTCATGTTCCTGGAATTCCCAGACCAGTGGCTTCAGTTCCCCTCACTACTGGAGTGTTGGTTGTCCCAGGAAGAGCTGGCACCTTGTGGAACAAGATTTCTGCAGTAAGTGGGTCAAGGGGTCAAGGACCCGCTCAAGGCTCCCAGAGGTCTTTTTTTATCCACGTTCCCTTGAAAAAAGGATGGTGTCATTACTGCTTCCCTGTTATTTATTCAGCAGAACTTCCAAGAACACCACAGGAAGCATCAAAAAGGAGTTCCTAGTCTGGGAACACATCAAAACATGGAGTCTTGTGATTCCTCTGAACTTAATGAGAAAAAAAAGTCTTCCCTAGTCTGAGAAGAGTACTTTTTGTGCAGTAAAATTTATAATGATGCAGTATGTACAAGACTTCTTTTTTTTGTTAATCCATAATGAGTCAAGGTTATGCAATTTAAAAAGAAAAAAAAAAAAAAAAAAAAAAAGTGAATATTACTTACATTTATGATGAAAAACAAACAAACAAACAAAAAATAGATAAGCAAAGCAACAGCAGCTACAAAACCCAGCAACAACTCTTTTCTAGGAGTTTAAATTGTTCTACATCATAGATCAAAGCAATATGTTGGGTTTTGATTGCATTTTTACTCTATAATGCTTAATTCCAGTTTAACAAGTAATATTCAAACAGTCTCTGTGCGGCCCCTAGTGGAGAGACTTTTACACAAAGCATTATTATTTCCCAAATGAAATATTTAAATGTTGCAAGAACAGAATTTCAACTGCATTAATTCAAAATAAAGTATATTCTAATGAAGAAGGCCCTGGGTTTGTGCTGGATTTGTGGTGGCTGTAGAGTTCATGATTTTGAGGAGGATGAGCCCGGCAAAAAGCAAAGTTAGGATACAATTCAGGAGAGCAAACTTCAGACTATCTAAGGGGTTTACTGGATGAAATCCCATGGGAAGCTGCCCAGAGAGAGAAAGGAGTGAAGAAAAGTTGCCAATTGTTTAAGGAGTCTTTCTGAGAGTTCAAGAACTCTCTGCCTCCCAGTCTAAGAAAACAGAGGAGGCAGGAAACCAGCATGGCTCAGCAAAGACCTGCTGGTCAAACTGAGGGATAAAAACATATACAGGCAGCAGAAACAAGAACGTGTTACCCAGGAAGAATTCAAATATACTGTTTGGACATGCAAAGACAGGATTACGAAAGCCAAGGTGCAGATCAAAGTGAACTTGGTGGGAGATGTTAAAAACAATAAGAAGGGACTCAATCTCCTTTATTCCACTGGTCAGAAAAGACAGACCAGAGAGTATGTACCCCATCTGATACAAACAAGAACTGGCTACAACTAACAAGACAAAAGCTGAGGTACTTAATGAGTTCTTTGCCTCAGTCTTCACTGTCAGTCATGATCCTCATGTCTCTTACATCCCTGAAACTCTAGATGGGAGCTAGAAGAGCAAAATTCTCCCAACTGTAACAGCAGAGCAAGTCTGAGTCTGCCTTGTGAGACTGAATGTATGTAAGTCCATATGGCTGGACAAAACACCTCCCATGGTCCTGAGGGAACTGGTGGGGTGCTTGCTGAGGCTCTTTCCTTCATATCTGAAAAGTCTCAGCTGTCAGGCAAAGTCTCCGGTGACTGGAAAAAGGGAAACATCACTTATATTTTTTAAGAAAGGGAGAAATGAAGACCTAGGGAACTACTGGCCAGTGATTTTCACTTCTGTGCCTAGGAAAATCATGGAACAGATCCTCCTCAAATATATTTTAAGGCATGTGAGGAATGAGCGGGTGATCTGAGACAGTCAGCATGGCTTCACCAAGGGCAGATCTTGTGTAACCGATCCAGTGGCCTTCTATGATGGAATGACAGCATGAGTGGACAAAGGGAAGGCAACTGCTATCAACTATCTGGAATACTGCAAGATCTATGAAATGGTCTTGAATCCCTAATCTCTAAATTAGAGAGATAAAGATTTGAAGGGTGGACTATTCAGTAGATAAGGAATTGGTTGGAAGGTAGCAGCCAGAGGGTTGTGGTCAATGCCTCAATGTCCAGGTGGAGGCCTGATGAGTTGTGTCCCTCAGGGGTCTGTTTGGAGATGAGTACACTTCAACATTTTCATCAGGAACATAGATGATGAGATTGAGTGCATCCTCAGCAAGTTTTCAGATAATATTGAGCTGAGTGGTGCAGTTGATTCAGCAGAAAGAAGAAATGCCATCCAGAGGGACTCTGATAAACTCAAAAGGTGGTTCCATGTAAACCTAATTAAGTTCAACTGTCATGGTTTTATGATTTTTGGTTATCGGTATTCCACATCATCATAACATCATATAGTGCACTGGGAGTTTAATTGTTAATGCTCAAATTCTGGGTACCTGTCCGGAAGAGAAGAAGAACTACATTCCCAACAGGGCTTTGCAGTCAGAGAGGAAATATAACTCCTGGCAAGGTCACCTGATGCATTCTTCTTTGTCCACTCTTCTTCATCAGCTCTCCTCCTGTCCCCTGCCGCTCAACTGGACTGCGCATCTCACCTCAGCATAATGGTGAGGCCTATACACCTTTCGGACATTCTCTCTTCATTATATTTGATTTATTAGCTTCAATTCTAATCATACTGTATTATGGTGTGTTATCTTGCATTCCGATACTATATTTAGTAAATCAGTTTGTTTCTCCTCGGATCGTTACCGCTGTTTTTAATTATTTTTGGGTCCCCCGTTTCTCTTTCCCAGAGGCGCGGATTTTGTGAAATCCCTCCACCCCACTAGTCATGGAACTGGGCCAAACCAGTCCATAAACCATTGAGTCAAGTGCAAGGTGTTGGGCGTGGGTCATGACAATTCCAGATATGTATGAAGACTGGAAGAAGAACTCCTTGAGAGAAGCCTCTCTGAGAAAGAGTTAAGAGTCCTTATAGATGAAAGACTTAACACGGGTCAGCAGTGTGCACTTGCAGACCGGAATGCCAACAGTATCCTGGGCTCCATCAGCAGAGAAGTTGTCAGCAGTGTTTGTCCTTCTCTACTTTGCCCTCGTGAGCTTCCATCTGAAGTATTACATCCATGTCTGGAGCCCCAGCAAAGTAAGATGTGGAGATTTTGGAGAGGGTCCAGAGGATGGCCACAAAAATTATCGGAGGAACGAAGCGCATCTCCTATTTTTGTTGTTGTTGTTGTTGTTTTGTTTTGTTTTGTTTTCCCCTACCAGGAGATAGTGAGAGGATAAGGAGAAAATGTTTTAAACTAAAGGAGAGGAAGTTTAGACTATATGTCGGAGGGAAGCTTTTCATTTAGAGGATGATGAGGTACTGAAACAGGCTGCTCAAAGAAACTGTGGATGCCCATTTTCAAGGCCTGGATGGCTGAGATCCTGGGCCACCTGATGTACAGATTGATCTAGCAGTTGACAATGCTGCCAATGGCAGAGGGGTTGGAACTAGATCTTTGAGGTCACTTCCAACTCAAGCCAATCTATGACTGTATGAAATAACAGTAATAACCTACATGGGAACAGGTACAGATATTTTATGTACCTCAATTAGATTATTATCTTAATTGGTTTCTTACTTTCTGGATTCTGCTAACTGGTGCATACATTTCTCTATGACAAAAAGGGTTTAGTCTTCATAGGCAGCAAATATTTGGTACAATTGGCTTGCTATATCTTTCTACAAAGTTTTTAATCTTATAACAAAGAGTTTTCTGGCTAGTACCAGGATGTTTTTTTCAAATATTGATGATGGAGTGATAACACCAAAAAGGAAAAGAGTCTTCCATTGTGCACTGATATGATGGTCATCAGGAGAATAAAAAAGCATTGCAAACTCTTTCCACAGGATTAGGGATAGGAATCATCAGGTTAAAAGAAATACACTGATGAAATTTTATTATTTGATTATTTGATTTTGATAGTTCACTAATATTTTCCAATTCTTTCTCATCTAAGAAGATATAGATAAATAGAAATAAAACCTAATTATTCTTGATCCTTTTTTAATAAGTAAGTACGTATTTTGAGAAAGTTCTATTACAAGTGTGTTGGAATTCAAGAAAGAATATTCAGAGCAGAATCTGTGGAGCAAGATAAATGGCATGAGGAAGGAATGCTGAGAACCAAGGAAGGCTCCAGGAGAGAAAAACAAAAGTAAACTGCATGATGCCTGTATGATAATGACCCTGATTGGAGGAAGAGTGACTGGCTAGAAACAACTCATGATTCATGGGAAAGTTACAAGAGAAAACATGTGAATGTATACAAGGGATATTAGAACCTGAAATAAATGAATCCATGCCTCAGGTGCTGCACAGGTGTTTTTGTTTTATTTCCTGAGGTAATGTTAAAAGAAAAATTATACGGAATCAACAAGTTTAATGGAGTGGCTCAACTCAGAATACTGTATAATAGAAACTAAATGCAACATTATATACTTGCAGATATCCTTCAAGCTTTCCATACCATGAGATGTTTTACTGTTGAGAAATACATGTTTTTAGTCTTCCCTGTTAATCTATGAACCAGTATGTCTATTATGATAAATAACAATTACAAGTAATTAAATTATACATTGCCTCATGTTTTTTAATCAGGTTTTCTTTTTTTCTCCTAAATTCTGCACAATAAATGCCAGCTACTGGAGTGGGTTCTGCAGACTGTGGTTTCAGCTACTGGGCTGACCAGAATCCTAGTGCTAGTAGTTTGAAAGTCCATATGTCTCTGGGTCTGAAAGGATTCTATAGACTTTGAGTCTAGTGCACCAGTTGCATGAGTGAACTGGATGCCAACTTCAGGAGCAAATGAAATCCTAATATCAAATACTGTTATGAGTGGGATTTTCTACTGACAATCCTGTTACGGTTGCTATATGCATTCACAAGACCAGATACTGCAGGGGAAACCAGTGTAAGTAAGATGAGAGTGGGGCTCTGCACCGGTGACTAGGGCAGAGATGTGGGTCACAGTAGGGCTGAGTATCTGTATCTTCTCTAAGTCTGGTATGTGTGGGGTGTTTTTATTTTTTATTCATTCATTCATTCATTCATTCATTCATTCATTCATTCATTCATTCATTCATTCATTTATTGTATTTGCAAGAAAACTCTAAGCTTCATATTGGCATGTGATAGAAAACTGCTGTGACAGAAAAATTATAACTTTGATATGATGTGAGAATTCTAATCATACATAATAATTCACTTGTATTAAATGTTATTCATTTTTAAACTCATGACCAGTTATATGTTTATATGAAATATCATAGACCATGAAGTAAACAAATAATTCTAATATAGCATTGGTTGACATCCAGATAAGAATCCTACAGAACTGTAAGCACCAAATATGATGAAGTCTGAACTGTTTTGTGGGGAGAAATGAAAGCAACTAGAAAATCTTAAGAGTAAATTAGTAAAGGAGGTACTTCTGACTTCAAGGTTTTCTCTGTACTTCATTTTATATTCACTCTGTGGTATATTGAGGAGTCTGCACAGACTTAAGTGAAAGGATGATCCAACTGCTATTATAACTAACCAGAGAAAATCTTCCAGGCTGGACTAAGTGTTCAAATCATTAGCAACTATTGCAAAAATACAACAATATATATTTGCAGGATAATTTTGTTTACTTTTAGATCACTGATTAGCTAAGAGTGTTGGAAATTCAATTTCTCTGCAACTTGATTATCAGAAGCTACAATGTATTTCAGCAAAAATCATTGTTTTGATGGCTGTTTGGATTCAAAGGGTATCATTACCCTTTCAGATATGCAGTGTGTACTTCTTCAACTTTCATTTATTTATGCTACCAGCACAAATACCATAATTGCAGTACTTTGGTCTTTGGATTCTAGCAACATGGACTGAAGCTATTAGAAGAATTTAATGAGAGAAGTTTTTATTCCTCTCACAAATACACTTGCATTGACAGTAATGGTTGTAATTATGAGTAATGATATTCTGAAGATTTTGAATCATACAGTTAGTAAGAATATGAAGAGGTGTCCATTATTATAAAAGAGAAAAGTAGAAATAATTCTTTGAGATTATGATATGAAAAGATGATGTGTTGTAAGAATAAAGAAATGCCAAGATGTATTCTGAGATGATTTCACAAAAAAAAATAGCTTTATTTCTTTCCATGCTTAATACATGAACAGATTTTTTTTTGTTTAGTATGTATTTCTGTATGGTAAAGGTTAAAGATAGTCCTCAATAAAGATTTCATGTTAACAGTGCACAAGTCAAAGAGTAGCTTAGGAAATTAAATTTACTGGGTTTATAAAGCCAGTTCTCATGAGAAGAAAAATGGAAGCAGAGCAACAAATCAGTGTCAAACCAAATTAATCAACAGTTCAGACCTGTATATGTTACATGCAGAATACAAGAACAGAAATAGAAATTAGAATTTAAAAAGCTTTTCTGAACATCCACTTTTCTGGTAACAAGCACTTAAAATCTTTTGCTGTGGCTGGAAAATCCTACATCCTTGCAAATGTCTTAAGGTATTTAAGGTCAAGGCTGGTTGCTCACAGTCATCATGACTTACTGAACATAATAAATCATAGAATCATAGAATCATAAAACCATAGAATCATAGAATGGTTTTGGTTGGATGGGACCTCTAGATCACATGGTTCCAAGCCCCTTGCTAGAGACAGGGACATCTCCCTCTAGACCAGGTTGCTCTAGGCCACATACAGCCTGGCCTTGAATGCTTCCAGAGAGAGGACATCTACAACCTTGCTGGGCTACCTGTTCCACTGTCTCACCACTCTCACAGTGAAGAATTTCTTCTTAATATCTAGTCTAAATCTACCCTCTTCCAGTGTAAAACCATTTCTTCTTGTTCTGCCACTACATTGCCCTATAAAATGTTCCTCCCCATCCTTCCTTTAGACCCCTTTCAGGTACTGGAAGGCCACTATGAGGTCCCCCTGGAGTCTTCTTTTCTCCAGGCTGAAGATCCCCAGCTCTTTCAGCCTTTATGGCCCTCCTCTGGGCCCTCTCCAACAGCTCAATGTTCTTCTTCTGTTGGGGGTCCCTCGACATGGATGCAGTACTACAAATGGGGTGTCACAAGAGCAGAGTAGAGGAGCAGAATCACCTCCCTCAACCTGCTGGTCACATTTCTCTTGATGCAACCCAGAATATAGTTGGCCTTCTGGGCTACAAGAACACATTGCTGGATCATGTTGAGTCTTTCATTAGCCAACATTCCAAAATCCTTCTCCTCAGGGCTGCTGTCAAGCCATTCTTTGCCCAAACTGTACTTGTGCTTGAGAGTGCCCTGACCCAGGTGCAGGACTTTGCACTTGGCCATGTTGAACTTCATGAGGCTGGCATGGGCCCACTTCTCAAGATTGTCCTGATCCATTCAACATTCCTTCCCTCCAGGATGTCAACTTGCATCACTCAGCTTGGTGTTGTCTGCAATGTTGCTGAGGGGGCACTCAATCCCACCATCCTTGTCGGCTACAAAAATGTTAAATAACACCAGTCCCAGCACCAATCCCAGAGGAATAACACTCATCAGTGGTCTTCACTTGGCAATGAGCAATTGACCGTCACTTTCTGAGTGCAACCATCCAGCTAATTCCTTATCCAGAAAGAGGTCCATTCATCAGATCCATTTTTCTCCTGTTTGGTGAGCAGAATGTCATAAAAGACAGTGTCAAATGCTTTGCACAAGTCCGAGTAGATGACATCAGTTGTTCTTCCTTAATTCACTGACTCTGCAACTCTATCATGAAAGGCCACAAAGTTTGTCATGCATGATCTGCCCTTGGTGAAGCTATGTTTTTTTACCTCATCTTTATTTTCCACATGCCTTAGTGGGGCCTGCAGGAGGATCTGCTCCATGATCTTGCAAGGCACGGAGGTGAGACTGCCTGACCTGTAGTGCTCTGATTCTTATTTTTCCCTTCTTGAAAATTGAGGTTAGATTTCCTCTTTTCCAGTCATTGGGAACTATACCAGACTGCCATGACATTTCAAATTTGATGTATAGTGGCTTGGCAACTTCAACCACCAGTTCCCACAGAACCTGTGAATGGATTTCATCGGGTCCCATGGAATTGTGCACCTTCAGGTTCTTCAGGTGGTCGTGGTCTTGAACCTCAAATCCTTTCTTCCTCACCTGTTCCTTCTGAACAGTTTGTAGCCATTTATAGCCATGCTCCAGTCATGGGAATCATCCCACCAGGTTTTGATGATGACAACTATATCATGGTTTTCAAGTAGCACAGTAGCTTCCAGCTCCTCCTGCTATTTTCCCAAGATGCATGCACTGGTGTGGAGGCACTTGAGCTGGCAGCTCGTTTTGTCACTCCATTAAAAGATAACTCCTTTGTTTCTTCTATGTATTCCCCTTGATTTTCCCCACTGCCTTCTCCTGTTGCGCCAACAGTCACTGCCTCACCACAGAGTTTTGTATGTGTTGAAGAGCTGTCAGCACCTATCAAGGCAGTGGGTCATTCAAGACCCCTGTCAGCACCTGTCTTTTTGTATAGTTGTGTCTTTTCACTACTTATCATGGGAAGACACTCTATCCCCCTCAGGCTTCCCAATGAGCCCTGCTATTTTTTCCCCAAGGACCTTTCTCCCACTTTGAGAAAGGCAAACCTCATTCAGTGCCCACAGTCCCAGTACAGTGTGGGCTTATTTATTGTAAAAAAAAAAAAAAAAAAAAAAAAAGGCAAAACAAATCAAGCAAACAAACAAACAAACAAAGAACAAAACAAACCAAACAAACAAACAACAACAACAAAAAAGAAACAAAGTTCTGGCAATGGCACCAGCCATGAATCCAAATATTTAAAGATACGGTTATTTGGTTTGTTTCTGTTTCTGTGTCCTAATCCAATACAAGAGGCAGAGAAGAAAAGATGCTCTGCACATTCCAAAATGTTGGAAGTGATTCATGCACTAATGGGCAGAACTGTTATTCAAAGGGATCAAAACAGTCTGGAGAAATGGGATGATAAGATGATAAAATGTTTAGACATTGGAATAGTTTGACCGGAGAGGATATATACCATTGATGTCCAATATTCTGGCTTGCCTGGGCTGCACTGACTGAAGAGGAATTGTATTGGGACACACATAAAACATGTAACAAACAATTAAATATATAATATAGTTAAAGTACATAGGTAATAAAACTTATTTTATTTTTTAATATATTTCTATTGAAACAACAACAAAGGAAAAAAAAAAACCATTTAATTTATGCTGGAATTAAAAAAAAAAAAAACATTTTTTTTTATCGTATTATTGATGTTACATAAATAATCATAACGATGCAATGAAAAATAAATAAATAAATATTTTGATAGATTTTTGTACTTCCTATACCAGGGCTGTTAAAATACTATTTTAACACATCAACTGCTACTGTTTTGTAGTCTTTTTTTTTTTTTTTTTTTTTTTTTTTTGTGCTGAGTTGTGGTCACATTTGTCCATCCAAGAATTATGTTTAGAAATCCCATGTCGCACACCACTGTTGTAGAAGCTTAGTTCTTGAGGGTGCATGGAACTCTACTGTACAAGGTCCTGAATACATTTTACATGTTGGCTTTACTTTAAGAATGGGGTTGAATGATGAGATTTCTAGAGGTACATTCTAACTTATACTGTGGTTCTGAGCAGTGAATTGATCTGCTCATGACATTTCCATCTTAATTAAAACAAATAAACAAGCAAACAAAAACAAACAACAAGAAAGTGAAAGAAAATTTTCAGGTAGATTTTCTTTTGCTTGCAGTTGAGGAGAGAGAAAATATATACATGGGCAGTAATTGAAAAGGCATTATGCATATCTACATTATAACATAACATGCAATAAAGCCAGTATATACCTCTATGGACTCATGACTATGGACAAAGATCCTATCTAATACTGTTTAATGTTCCGCAATCATAGGTCTATCTTTTGAGAGCTTAGAATGAAGTAATTAGTGAATATGACCGCTTCAACATCTCCTATATTTTATGGGTAAGATAAGGATTTGTTATTGCAACATATTGTAGTTGTATTTATAAACAGCATAGCTGTGAATAGGATTTACTCTGTATAAATACAATCCCAGTATGAATTCTGAAGCAAATATAATTTATCATAGAGAATCATCCTCTTCATTTTATTTGTTTATTTATTTATTAAATGAAGTCAACTATGTAAGGACAGTTTAGAATGCCTCATTCTGAATCACCTTAGACACTTCTTGTTGATCTCTCTTGTTTCCAGCATAAAACAAACAAACAAACAAAAAAAAAACTATCATTCTCAAATAGAAACAGTGCTATAATAGTCATTAAATTTCATCAATCTTAACTAATTATTCCTTGCAGATAGCATTCAGAAAGTAACAACTATATTTTCTTTCTTGCTCTAAGCTGATTTTGCTTTAATTTTTTTGTTACCTTTTTTGATGCATCTTGCTAAAATTCAGCAAGAGGTAAACAGCCTTTTCTCTTTATCTTTGGAGTAGAGATAAATATCTATTTTATGGAAACAAGAAGGTTTTGAATAATACATAGAAATTAAATGTCACTCATTGGCATTCAAAGGCGATATTGGAAACAGTGTGGTCACTGTTGTACAATGCTACTTGCTGTAATATTTAATTCAGCATCCATCAAAAAATCACAGTGAATCCCAAAGCTTCAGTAAGTTAAACAAGCTAAAATAAAAGACCACGGTGATATAGCAGTAATTGTGATTTGTACCTATATTTAAATGATTCAGACTTACATTATGTTATTTTTTTTTAACTCACATTCATATATATGTAATAATAGGACTATATGTCCAGCACATCTGTATATCGATATATGTATAGGCTTATAAACATAAGTTATCCTGTAGACATTGTATATATTATTCCCAACTTCTATATATATCTGTTATTTTTGAATACAAATAAACATGAAAAGAAGCAGAACCTGTGTACTGTCAACATTAATATGATTTCCAAACAATACTGGTGTTCAAATATAGAAATTGTAGGGATTTCTTAGAGTCTGGTTTTGATAACTTAAAGATAAATTTTCTCTCAGCAAACTCTACATTTAGCAGAGAAATATTGGTTTCTTTGGAAGACAATTCATAGAAAGATGTTCTGAATATGTCCATCTTCCCCTCTGGACAAACTTCCTTCATCTTATTTCACATAGTGTGAATTTGGGAAATTATATTCTCTAGAAAGAACAACTGGAGTACTGGTAAATAGTGAAGAGTATATTAAAAATGTCTACGCATTGGAGGGGAAGCAGCTATACAAACATTTGGAAGCAAAGATAGTATATAAGCTGTGCATTAGAGCGAAAGGAAGAAAATATAAAGTGGGATAGAACATGTTAGGATTTGAAGAAAAAGTAATCGGTAAATTTAGTGCAATAGAACAAAAATTTCAACTTCAATTATGAGTTAGAGCTAGATTCACATCCTACAAAACAAAATGTTGCAAAATCATCTAGTCCTTTTAAAGTAACTTCACATAAACATTTTGCAACATATTTGAAAATCAAGAACTCAGTAGGGAAATGCAGACTTTCAAATGTAATGTAAGCTTTTCATTTGTTGCTCGCTAGCTGATGTCTAACATCAATCAGGATAGCTAGAAACACTTCCCATTTACTCAATGCATCAATAACTGATTCTTTAAGGAAACTGTGGCAGCAGTGTATATACAGGCAAAATAAATAAATAAATGAATTAAATAAGTAAGTAAGTAAGTAAGAAAACAAACAAAGAAACAAACAAATAATAAATAAATAATTCTGTCTTAGCATACCACTACAGAGCATAACTGGGCTGACATAAAATGTCACATGTGACATTTCATATGAATTTGCAGTATTGGAATAGATCATTTAAGGCACCTTAAGGAATGCTAGGGTTTGGAAGTCTTTTTTGAGAGCTAGTGTCATTTCCAGATTATACTAGGTCAGACTGCTCTTTTCTGATTTTTTTTTTTTTTTTTTTTTTCATTATACTATTCATTTTTTAAGCACATATGTGGTTTGAAGAGTCAGTTTCCAATAATCATCCAAAGGCTCCATCATTTTTTATCACAAACAACCCTCATTTGTATTCTTTCCTGCTTGTGGTCTTCAAAACTGCAACAGTTAGCTTAACCTGCCTTAAATTGGGGTCAAGTCTAGGAAGACATTCTCTCTTACAAGATCTACTTTTTATCAATTTCTCCCTTGGCCAGGTGTTTTTTTGTTTTGTTTTGTTTTGTTTTGTTTTGTTTGTTTGTTTTTGGTTTTCAGTAAAAGAGTATCTGCTCCAAAAGTAATGCTTCCAATTTTATTGATCCATGACACCACAGTCAGATATTGGTGGTATGGCAGTAGAGATTGAACCCTCCCAACAACATTTCATTCAATTTCCTTGGTGTACAACAGATGTCATTAGATGGATAATCTGACAAAATGACATCTGACATAGAAGTGTGTATGAAGCAAATGTACTAAATTTCACCAACTGACATTCATTGACAATTTGAATGCAGCCCTAGAGCAATGTTATGCTTTGGATTTTTACTGCTGTGATGAACTCCAAGAGCTTTCATTAGTTAATATTTTGCTATAGAACTATCATTTTCTTGAAAATGGTTAATTATTTTACACTGTCACCAATTGGTGATGATGTAGATTTTATTTTTCTTTTTTTCTTTTTTTATTTTTAAATGCATAGTTTCTTTAATCCTCTCTATTATAGATAAATTTTATTAAAAATAAATGCTTTCTTTGTCATTTTCAAAATCATTTTTTTTATCATCTGTAAATAATGAGTATATTCCATTCTTTCTTTGTGTATTGCCTTGAAAATGTTTATAGATTTTTATATGCTATTCTTCAGTATATTTGTAGTGTATAAATACAAGCAGTCCCTTTTTGAGAGATTATCCTATTGTAGTTGACAGAATAAAAGAGTTGGATTCTACTTCATAAAACTGAATTATACACTTCAAGTCTAAGTCTTAGCATTTCCATTAATGATCTTGGCACAGAAAGTAGAAATGTACTGATGAAAAATGCTGATGACACAAAGTCATAGAAAGAATTTGTCAATAGAAAGGAAGGCTGGATAAAATACGGGGAAGAAAAAAAAAAAAAAAAAAGAAAGAATGTCACTGAAGGTTAAAATAATTGAGGTAGTAAGAAATTCAACAATGCAAAATTCAAGGTCAACACCTGTAAATAATAATAATAATTTAAAAAAAAAAAAAATGACGTAAGAAAGAATTTGAATATATTCTTCACTTAAAGGATCTTTGATATTTCCAAATGATAAAGCCACAGAAAAGCAAACAAACAAATATGAAAAAGAAGCACTTCAGAAAGAGAAAGGAAAATGTTATTCAAGTTGTGCAGAAATGTGATATAGTGAAGTCATCTGTGGTGGAGATTACTTGAAAGCAGAGTTGATGTAACGAGTAGATATTTGTGATATCAGAGGTATGGAAAATCTGTCTTATTGATGAATCAGAGAGCTTGAGTTGCTTAATAGCATTTAAGTGCTGACATAATGACTGCTGCTTATACTGGAGGAATCCAAGAAGTAAACAATTTGGAGGAAAAGCAAGTATTTTAAATGCTTTGCTGTTACAACATTATGACTGTTTTTATTCTTAATATTGGTGTAGTTTAAAAAGTGATTCACTCCAAGAACCTTTCTGCAAAATTAAAATTTCAGATTTGGCTCCCTTCAGTGTATTAGCATTATCTCATTGAACTTTACACTCCTGAACACTTCCACATTACTTTGTACCTCATCTTAGAGCAGACAGTGCATAATTTCCATTTCAGATTGGTGGACTGCAACTCACATTTTACTTTATTTCATACCCAGTAAACAGAAAAGAATATGCAAAGCACAATAATTCCATATTCGGGCTCTTGGTGCACTACAGAGGAGATCAAACATTAGTAACATGTAGAAGGGTCTAGTCCTAAGCAATGTAAACTTTGTCTTGGCCTTTTATATTTTGTAATATAAAGTGGGACAAAATGGGAAGAAAAACCATATATGTCAGCCTCACAATAAAATCCGTTTTCATTTTGTTAAATTTCTGAGTGTGTAAAATGGTAGGGAAAATGTTAATAAAAATATTGATTCTCTCAGAATGATAGTAAGCTTTGTCTTAGGCAAGAGAGAAACTTTACCTTGACAGATTTGAGTAATGGTTTAGAAGAAAAAAAAATATCAGTTTGGATGCAGAATACCATCAACAGTCTTTCTTACATGTTTGGTTTGAGAGGCAATCAAAGGTGTGTTTCTTATAACATCAGAGGAAAGAGGAATAATTTTTATAATATACTCTTAATGAAGATAGAAAGCTTTCAAGATCAGAATGGAAGGATGCAGACATGAGTAAGCTACATATGGTCAGAAAAGGCATAGAATATTCTCTTTCTGTGAGTTCAAAAACTTATTGGAGAACAGAGCAAACATAATTCAAAGCAAAATTTTGCATAATTCTTAGGCTTTGAGATATGAAGATTACCAAAGAAAAACACATCTATGATATATATGAGCAAAAAACTTAACATATATTTGTGAAGAAAATTCAGGAAGAGAGAGACCTAATTAATTATTTAAGAACTTGTTGCAATTTTTATTAATTATCTCTTACAATCTTTGCTGTATGTATATATATATAAAGTTGTATATACAGAGAGTTATAAAGATGGTGGGTAACAATTAAAATGTTTTATTGGTAGATAAGAAACACGTTAATGAAAGTTACTTCAGAAACATATATGCATATGTTAAAACACAATAAACAGCAGTAAAAATCAGAAGGTCAAAAAAGCCTAATTTTATTTAATGAAGTTTCACTTGGAGTAAAATTTTCTTCTAGTTATGCTTTTGTCCATGCAGAGATATTGGAGAGCCTAGATACCCATCCCTCCTTTTCCTGAACAGCACAGGCAGAAAAAGTACATTTAATTTCAACATATTTTAGATAAAAACAGAATAGGGGGGAAAAAAAAAAAAAAAGAAAAGAAAAAAGATGCATAGGTGTTATGATATGGTGTTACGATATTTCACACTCTAGTGATATCATATACATAAACATACTTGACACTTAACACACACATACATATCTCATATTGTGCCAGTTTATCACAATACAAAATGTTAAAGTTATCCAACATTACCTATTTCACAATTAGTTGTCTATGATTTGCAGCAGACAGTTTAGCTGAAGAATCTAACCCTTTCCAAAATGGGAAGTTGTACAAATGTGTGTGTTTGTATGTGTTCTTGCAAAATAAGACAGAAATAGAGAACAGAAGGACTTGTCATTTTTGTTTGCTGGTAGTCAAATAGATGAGATTACTACACTTATTAGAACAAATTATTTCCACATTTCTCCCTGGTTTTTCCAAATTAATCCATGTCAATAAATTTTTGTCAGAGATCCTTTTGTCATTCTTACTGTACTTTGAAGAAAAGAAACTCACTGTTACTTTCTTTTGTTTGTATGTATGGCAAGTAACAATTTCCAATTCCAATACTGGAATGCTTAGAGCAGGGACAGATGATTTCCTTATCACTATGGTAGAACGTGTAATAACATTCCACAATTTCTTCCACTACCTGAAAGAGAATATTACTCTTTACTCTGCTTTTTTTCTACATGGAGATTATAGGAATGTAAAAATATCTTTACTAAGCTAATTAGCATACTTGTTTTCATGAATAATTACTTCCTTTAATTTACTAATAAATTGCTGTCTGTTTTATTTTAATGTATTCTTGTTATTTTGCTGGACAAGACAGTGAATAATATATTCATGTTTTCCTTAAGATTTTATAGAATTCTGTCATATCTCCCTTAGTTATATTTTTCTAGGTTGATAATTCCTATCCTGTATATTTGTATCATATATGAAAGCTCTGCTCTGTAGTAGATGTTTTATTTGTTTGATTTTATTTATTTGTTTATTTCCATTGTTGCTGTTGATGTAGTTGTTGTTTAGAATCATAGAACCATTTATATATTGTATCTATATCTATATCTATATCTATTTATATTTATATTTGTATTTATATGTTATCAAGTTCAAAAATCAGTTAGCAATATAAAGTCCAGCATTAAACTATGTCCTTAAAAACCAAGCCTCCACATTTCTTAAACACCTCTGTACATGATGTAGTGCACCAGAGATGTATATAGTGGTAAATTTTGTGTTTTCTTTTTTCTTTGTTGTACTGTTCCTTTTCTAAAACCTCCTTATATTGTTTGACTGCTATTGAGCATGAAAAGGAGTACTATTTACTACCTCTGCATGTTGACTTTACCTTCACTAGCTGCTAAGTTGCCACCTAGGTTTTTTCTCACTCCCTCTCCTCAGGAGGACACACCGACAAAATAAAATTAAGGAGTTAGTTGACTCCTTAGCAAAGACAGGGAGATCAGTTACCAATTACCATCACAGGTAAAACATATTCATCCTGTGGAAAAATAATTTTGTTTACTGTCAGTTACATTTCAGAAAAAATGGTGAAATAAATACAAAAATGCAAACAAACAAACAAACAATTTTTTTTTTTTTTTTTTAAATCATGGCTTACTTCATTCCCTCTGTCATGGTACCCATGACAACCCATTGGAGTGTTCAATTTTACCAGAAGCTGGGGCATGGTAGGGGATATAATAAATCCACTCAATGCCATGATCTTTGGCCCAAATTTTTTTCAAGAGAATTCTTGAAATGAGTCTCATTATCTGACTCAATTCATTCTGGAATGCTAACACAGGACTTGTTTCTCAAGACCTAATAAGGTGTTTCAGGCAGTAGCATGGGGTACTGCATATGTTTCAAGCCACCCAGTGGCTGTGACTACCATAGAAAGCACATAATGCTTACCATTGTGAGATCGTGGCTAGGTGATATAATCAACCTGCAACAACTCCAAATATTTATACTTTTGCCATCTCCCTTCCCCAAAAAGAGGTTTCAACCTCTTGACTTGTTTAATTATGGCACATGTTTCACAGTCATGAATAACCTGTGCAATAGCATCCGTAGTTAAGTCCACCTCTCAGTCACTAGCCCATTTGTATGTTGCATCTCTTTCTTGATGACCTGAGGCCTGAGCTAGAAATAATTCACCCTTGTTCTGTCAGTCCAGGTCTATTTGAGCCACCTCGTTTTTGGCAGCTTGATCTATCTGATGGTTATTTTGTTGTTCTACAGTAGCCCAACTCTTGGGCACATGAGCATCGACATGATGCACCTTTACAACCATGTTCTTTATTCGGGCAGCAATGTCTTTCCACAGTTCAGCAGCCCAAATAGGTTTCCCCTTCTTTGCCAGTTATTTTGCTCCCACTGCTGTATCCACCCCCATAAAGCATTTGCTGCCATCCATGAGTCAGTATAAAGATAAAGCACGGCCACCTCTCCCATTCAGCAACATCTAAGGTCAGACTTTACCTCTGCAAATTGGTTTGATTCTCCTTTCCCTTCAGTGGCCTCTGTGACTTGTCACGTGGGGCTCCACACAGCAGCTTTCCATCTGCGATGCTTTCCCACAGTATGAAACAAGTCCTGTGAACAGGGCATATTTCCTTTCATTTTCTGGTAGTTCATTGTATGGTGGGGTTTCTTTAGCTTGTGATACCTCTTCCACTGGTGACGTTCCAAATTGTTTGCCTTCGGGCCAGTTCATGATGACCTCTAGGATTCCTGAATGATTGAGGTTCCCCATCTGAGCTCATTGCATAATCAGTGCAATCCATTTAGTCCAAGTGGCATCAGTAGCACGATGGGTGGAGGGAACATTTCATTAAACATCCAGCTCAACACAGTCGAGGTGCCAGAAGGAGCTGTGTTTCAGTGCTGCCTATTTCAGAAGCAGCCCGAACCCCCTCATATGCGGCTAAGATCTCCTTTCCAGTTGGAGTGTAGCACTCTTCAGACCCTCTGTACACCCGACTCCAAAATCCCAGGGGTTGGCCTTGGGTCTCTCCTGAGGCTCTTTGCCATAAACTCCAAGTGGGACCTTTCTCTCCAGCAGCAGTGTAGACAATGTTCCTTACATCCTGTCCCACCTGTACCGGCCCCAGGGCCACGGCACGGGCTATCTCTTGTTTAATCTGCTCAAAAGCCTGCTGCTGCTCAGGACCTCACACAAAATCATTCTTCTTCCGCATCACCTGATAAAAGGGGAGTACAATGAGGCTATAGTTTGGAACATGCATTCTCGAAAAAGCCCACTACCCCAGAAAAGATTGTTTCTCCTTCTTATTAGTGGGCAGAGACATGGCCGTGATTTTGTTGATCACATGTCCTGGGATGTGATGAAGTCTATCTTGCCACTTTACACCTAGGAACTGAATTTCCTGGGTAGGTCCATTCACTTTGCTTCGCTTAATAGTGAAACCAGCATGCAGAAGAATCTGGATAATTTGCTCTCCTTTCTCAAAAGCTTCCCTTGCTGTGTTGCCCCACACAATGATATCATCAATGTACTGTAAGTGCTCAGGAGCACCACCCTGTTCCAATACAGTTTGGATAAACTCATGGCAAATTGTTGGGCTGTGTTTCCACCCCTGGGGCAAACGGTTCCAAGTATACTGAACACCCCTCCAGATGAAAGCAAACTGTGGCCTACATTCTGTGGCCAAAGGAATGGAAAAGAAGGCATTAGCAATGTCAATGGTGGCATACCATTTGTCAGCTTTTGACTCCAATTCATACTGGAGTTCTAGCATGTCCGGCACAGCAGCACTCAGTGGGGGTGTGACTTCATTCAGGCCACGGTAGTCCGCCGTCAGCCTCCATTCTCCACTGGCTTTATGCACTGGCCATATGGGGCTGTTGAAAGGCGAATGAGTTTTGCTGATCACTCCCTGACTCTCTAGTTGACAAATCAACTTATGAATGGGGAACAAGGAGTCCCTATTTGTGTGGTACAGTTTTCTGTGCACCATTTTTGTGGCAGTCAGTACCTGTTGCTCTTTTACTCGTAGCAACCCCACAACAGATGGATCTTCTAACAGGCCAGGAAAAACAGACAGCTGTTTAACACCTTCTGAGTTTACAGCAGCTATTTCAAAGGCTCATCAATACCCGTTGAGATTCTTGAAATGCCCCCTTCGGAGGTAATTGATACCAAGTATACACGGAGCTCTTGGGCAAGTCACAATAGGATGTTTTTGCCAGTCTTTACGAGTGAGTCTTATCTCAGCCTCCAACATAGTCAATTCTTGAGAGCCCCCAATCACTCCAGAAATATGGATTGATTCTATCCCTTCATGACTCAAGGGCATCAGAGTGCACTCTGCACCGGTATTCACCAGTGCCTTATATTTCAGTGGTTCTGATGTGCCAGGCCATCAAATCCACACAGTCCAATAAACTATTATCCCTTCCCCCTGGACTGAGGGCAGGGCCCCTCTATTCATTACCTGTGGTAACTGGAGCATCTGCACTGGTGGTTGATCTGCTTTCTAATTCTCTCACCCGTGCTCATAGTACAGGAGTAGCTTGGTCATGCCACTTCCTCATGTCTTCTCCATGGTCACGTAAGTAACGCCATAAAGCAATTCACGATGTAGTATTCCTTACTGGAGCCAGAAAGCGTTTGCCTTTAACAGCTGAGATTTTTGATGGTGCACGTGAGAAGGAGGGTTCATTATCTTTAATTAGTTGGATTTGCATTAGTTTGATCAGCTACTTCATTAGACTCTTTTGATTATCCTGATCTTCATCAAGTGTTTCTGATACTACTACAAGTTTGTCATGATTAATCAGTAGAGACACTTGCTCTTGCATTTTCTTCAGTTGCTTGTGAGACGGCGGAAATGGAAGCGTGAGTTGGAGGTAGCTGTTGTTTACAGTTTTGGAGCGTAAGAATCAATTCAAAAACTAAGGGTCTTCTCTGTTGGTCCTCATATCTGTCACAGAATCACAGAATCACAGAATCGTAGGGGTTGGAAGGGACCTCCAGAGATCATTGAGTCCAACCCCCCTGCCAAAGCAGGATCCCTACACCAGGTCACACAGGTAGGCATCCAGTCAAACCTTGGAGTCAAACCTTGCTGCTAGTGTACCGGCATATCTTTCTGTTGCTGTTGTTATGAGTTTCTGCCATATATCAGGCGTCATCCTCACTCTCTCAGGGTTGTGGTCTTGGTGTGGTTAGGAACAAAGTTAGGGTCATAAATTTCCACCACGGCTGTTTCCCTCAAATACTGGATACCCTTTTCAACTGTATCCCACTTTTTCATCACAGGCTTCAAGCCGTCTTTGAAGGGGTACCTTTCCTTCACGGCTATTAACACATGTTCCCAGAGGGTGGCAGCCCCATCCAAACATCGACTAATTCCTCTGTCAATAGCTCGATCTCTGGCAATGGCTCCTAGTTGGCGAGCTTCATTACCATCTAGAGACAAGCTACTGGCCCCACCCAACAGTGAAGCAACTAGGAAAAAAGTTTCATTCAGGCACCATGTAAACTTCTTTCTTGAGCCTTGGATTTCAATAATCTTCAGAGGCTGACGAGTAGTAATAGAGACTTCCTCTTCATCACTCTCTTCTGCATGCCTCTTGATTTTTTACTTTGCTTTCCCCAGTGATGGTGGTTCTGCTGAGGGCCCCTCACCTAGATCTTCCTCCACCTCCTTCTCCTCTTAATCTTTTTTGGTTCTAGACACAAGGACACTCGTTTCCATTTCTTACCTTCCACAGGGGCAACTGACATTGTTACTGGTGTCTCCTGTCATTGATCAGATTTGACTTGGAGATTCTCCCCTTTGGCTTGAACCTCAGCTGGGAAACTCTCTCTCTCCAGTATAGTATTATGTAGGGTGCGGTAAGAACAAGCCAAACCCCAAGTAAGTTGTATCTCCTTAGATCTATGTAAGCCGCACCATCCCTGAATCAAATACTGGCTAAGTTTCTCAGGATCCCACAGGTGTTCAAGAGTGAAATCCCATGACATTGTGGGTCCCCATGCTTCTAAGATTTTTCCTAAACCTCTCCATATTCCCTGCCAGTCAGCATTCTCTGGTTCTGGAGGAGACTCTTTCCACATACCGTGAATGCATAGGAATATATTCAGGGAGACTGGTAACATGCACAGGAGTATGCCCACAAAAAGGATTTATAATAATCAAGGAAAGAGGCCAGCTGGTACTGATATATATGCCTTTTATTTTGAGGAAAATGCTTGGAGAAAAATTACATATGATTCATTTGTAACTCTTCAGCTAAAGAAGTTATAACTTACCTCCCTTAAGAATGTTAGTAAGGAGATAGGTAGAGAGTTATTAGTTAAGCCAGTATTTTGTGACTGATATCAGGTTCCTACGATGTTAAAAAAAAAATTGTGATGATAAATACTGGTGAAGTTTCTAATTCACTATAGATTTATAATTTGCTTTATCAAGAGTGCTATTTGTATTTGTTCTCTGCTAATATTCCATGAATTAATTTACTGGCAGCAAGCTATAGACACATTATGTATCATAGTATATTACCAAAACAATTCAAACTGGAAGTAGAAAGAAATATCATCAAAAAATATGCAAAATTAAAGATTGCAAGGACTGAGTTAGAGCATGAAAAGTTGTGACTATTCAAATAACAGCTTGAGTTTCAAGTAAGTGCATACAACAAACATATCACAGCCTAGTTGCAGAAAATATTCAGCAGTGAGTTTAGAATAAATTAAAGCAAAATGTCTTCACAGATAAATCGCTAGTAAATATGTTAAGAAAGTTCCAAAGACTTGCTAGAAATGGGGAATATAAATTGCTCTGAACACTGTAATGACTGATAAAGTCATAGTTTTAGCCTTTTCTATATTCATCTAGTCAGGCATTCTGGGATAAAACTTTATTTCAGTATTCCTGTCTTCCCCATAAAAAGAGCAATCATGTAATAAGTTATTTGACTGAGTTTGCATAAGAACCGGGAAAAGTATTTCTTCCTATCAGGAAGCAGTATATCTACTTAATGTCCCTATAATCCAAACAGACAGCAATCAGGATCTAAATTTAATCAAGGGTGTAAGGACAAAAAACATCCCAAAATAATGTTTAAATTGGCTAACTTATCACCATGTTGTTCTATTATCTGCTTTCTCTAATAACTTTAAGTTTTAATATCTTAAGAGCATAGAGTTGATTAAAATTTTTGCATGATTGCATTCAGATCTTCTTGAATGTGTACTGACTTCTTTGGGATAAGACTGGTTTGTGTCCAGATTATGGTACTGCCTTCTGCAACTAAGACACAAATTTCAAGCATAACTTCTCAAAATAAAGCAACCCTGAGAAGACAAAATTTTGGATTCTTCAAAGTAGTATGGATTGTGGATTTTGACTTTGTGTGTTGGATATACAGTGGGGCCAAGTGTTTTGTACTGGTGATACAGTCTTTGGAAATAATTCAGAGTTTATATTCATATGGAAATGAAGAGGTACAAGGATCAAAATATTTTGAATGTCAAAATGGACTTTCAGGTTTGGTCATGCAGAAATTGTTTTTAGATCTCTTGACTCCCTTCTCTTCCTGTTTCTTGTACAGAAAATATAATAAATCATTACTCAAAATTCAACTTCAACATTCAACCAAAAGTTGCAAAAAATAACCCTATACAAAGGAACACACCCATAATTTTTATTTTTTATTTTAATCATTAGAGCATGATGTAAGAAGCCAGGGAGCATTTTCTTTCTTTCTTGAATTTTCTTATTGAAATATTCTGTATTGTGAATCACTTTTTTTGTTGTTGTTACTGTTTTTCTTGCTTGCTACCTTTCTTTCTTTCCTAAGATCATTTACTAAATGATCTTAACAATACACACCAAATAATTACCATTAGGATAGTTCCAATAACATTACTGCATATATTCCAAATTACACAGAAAATAATAATAATAATAATAATAAATTACTCTGAAATTAGTCAAGAGGTGCAATAGTAGTCATATCAAAATGCAACAGTAACAATGTAAGCATCATCATCTTTTCAGCTATCTCATATTCTTGTAGCAGGTCACTACGTAGGAAGAGCATCTGCAAATATTAGTTTCCATTTACTACTCATTTACAGATTCTAGTAAAATTAACTATTGTCAACGGATACATTTTCTTTATCCAAACTCAATATAGTATATTTGAGAAGTCAGTGTTTTGTTATACTTAACTAGTTCCTAAAAATTTCATAGGACAAGTTGTTAAGAAGCCAAATGTATACAGATTAAACAAACAAACAAAAAGAAACAAATACAGAATATATTTTGTTGACATTTATTATTATAAGCAGCTTTCTGATTACTAATCTGAAGATTATTTATTCATAGTATCATAGGATATATAAGATGATAAAGTATGACTAAAACTAAGAAAATTCTCTTATTCATAAGTTTTATTATGGTATGTGTTTTAATCACTGTATAAAATGACATACTTAATTTTTTATCAGATAGTAGTGAAATCCTCTAAAGTCTACTAAAGCTAAAGTCTAAGGTTTGTAAAACTCTTCTTCTTCCTTCCTATTAGATAAAAATATTTAGTCACATGAAAAGATTTTAAGGATAATTGTCTGGAGGTGCTATTTTATGTCATTTATCACAAAACATACCAGAACAGGTGATACTAAAATAAAGCCTACTTTAAATTAATTACTATATAATAAATAAATAAATAAATAAATATAATATTTGTAGTGATTTTCCTTGAAAAAGGCTGTACATCTGGGATTCTGACAAAATAAACATTCTTTGTTGGTTTAGAAAGGAATTTAATAAAAGTGTTGCCATTATCTGTCCTTTTAAAAGCTAAGCTAGGTGCAGAGCTAAGCTGTTAAACTCAGCAAATAAAATAAATTGATTGTTGATGAAAATGGGCTTTAGGATATATTTCTATACTGTAACCTCACAATGAACACTTTCGTGTTTTAAGATGACTGCATTCATTAGCTGGAAAAGATAAATACAGTTAAGTGTATTACAGGTCATAATGCCCAGGTTGAAGGAGGAATTTGTGGGCAGGACAACACACTGTCACCGCTGATCACACTTGAAATGGCTAGAGTAGCGAACAAGCATTTCTTTGTTGTATTTAAGGATAATAAACTCTATCTAGAACTTGAAACTAGTATATTGAAAGTGAAATGTAGATTATAACCGCTCTGCTCAGCATTGGTAATTTACATGGCAGGCAAGAACGTCTAACTGCAGAAATGGTTTACTTGGCTGGAAGGAGGAATGCTAAAGATACAATGACTCAACGTGTAGGGGAATGATGTTTCCCTTGCTGACAAGATAAGAAATGTTGTAGTATAATTTTTTAATTGTGAAACAGGAGTGCTCATCAGCCACCACTGAGAACTTGTTCTGGGGAATAAATTCACTGTCCCTTGCTGACATTCAAAGTTTTGGTGCTGCTGCAAACGTATATAAGGAGTGGGCTTCTGATGCATTTTTGCAGACTCCTTGTAGATCTGCTGGTGGCATACCGTCAGTAGTTCTTCCAATGCATTGTTTATTATACTTTTTTTTTTTTTTTTTTTAATATACTTAAGCACAAACATTTTTAATTCACCTCAAATTGTACAATAGAAAATCAACAAAGTGCCTCAAAGTACTCTGAAACTTGGGTCCCTCGGTCACAATTGTTAATCTTTAACTGTCTTGCCACCACAAGAGAAATTATTAATGTAAATATAGATCTAATTGAAAGTGGTATACAACCAAAGCTAGGAAACCACTATTTTAAGCACAAGCATAGGCATCTCTAAAATACTGAAAATTTGAAACTATCACTTCTTTTCTGGTTTTAATTTATTTTGAAAATAAAATGGCAGAAAAGTAAACTTCAGATACATTTAGATGAATCTCCCTTTGCTACATGAGAATATTTCCATCAAAACTGACTTGTGAAGGGTATACACAGAATTAGGTTTGGTCTTGCTAGCTTCAGGATAAGTTCTGGAGTCTCACTGTCAGATACGGAAATGGCTTATGACTCATTTTTGGATCAGACTCAAGTACTCATCCAAACTATGGATTCAAGGGAAATGAGAGACATGCCATCTGAAGTTAATTTGGACACAATCATAGCAAAACACTGACTCCTAACTGTTTTCTTGTCCCTTGGACAAATTGCATCTATTAGAAAGTATTAAAAATGAGTGTATTTCAATTGACAAATGCAAGTAGATCTGAGATCCTAAAAGTCCAGGTTCCAGATTTTTGTTTGTTTGTTTGTTTTTGTTTTGTTTTGTTTTTGTTTTTGTTTTGTTTTTTGGTTGGTTGTTGGTTGGCTGGTTGGTTGTATTTTTTTGATTGGTTGGGCTTCTTTTGGTAACAGATGAACAACCTTAGGAAGCAATTACAAATTCAGGACTTGCAGTCCTGTACCTGCATTTTTTCAGAAATTAGTGTCAAAGGGGCATACAAACCACATGTAACCCAGCCTCAGGATGCATTACTGCAGTGTTGAACCAAGATATCTTTATATTTTTTTTATGAAGGCTTCTCTGAAAATAGTGCCTCCTCTTTTATTATATTGGACCACAATGTCAGAGGAGGATCTTGGTGGTAGAGCAGTAGAGGCTGAACCTTCCCACCAATATTCTATTGCATTTTGTTGCTGTGTGACAGATGGCAGCACAGGGGCAGTATGACAAGTTGACACATGAAACAAAGGTGAGTAATTGAATTCCTCCGTGCAAAAATTAGACTTAATGACATTCACTGATGCTTGCTGAATGTTTATGGAGCACAAACAATGGATGCTAGCACAGTGAGATGGTGTGTGTTTTGTTTCAGCAGTGGTGACAACAATGCGAAAGACAAACCATGTTCCAGATGGCCATGTGCAGTTGTCATACCACAGGATGAAGAGCACCTTGATCAATAAATCAGCATATAATGACTAGGAAACTGTACAGAGCTGAATATCAGCTTCAATGTGTTGAAAATAATGCTGATAATGTTGGAATATTGCAAAATTTGCTCTAGTTGGGTCCCACAAATGCTCAAACAGAAAAAGAAAGAACACCATATTCAAGTTTGTCAGAACCAACACAAGACTGAACGTGACAATTTCCTTCCTTGACAGCATCTTTAACCATGATGACACACGGTGTCACCACTACAAGCCAGAACCGAACTGACAGTCCATGGAGTGCTAAATGTGATTTCTCCATCAAAGAAGAATTTGGAGATGCAACCCTCAGTGGGTAAACTATTATGTACTGTGTTTTGGGGTAGGAAAGATGTGATCTTTTTTGGATAGCCTAGATCCTAGACATATCCTAAATTCTGCTACATTGTTTGTTGATTAAACCGAAGGCTTGAACTTCCAAAGTCAGATCAGAGAAGAAGACAAACTTTCTCTTGCAACATAAGGACACCAGGCTGCATAACACTTTGAAGACAATGGAGACAATATCAATATTGTCTAGACTGTCCTATCACACCTACGATATAGTTCAGACGTTGTGCCTTTTCACATCCATCTGTTCAGACCAGTGAAAGATGGAATCTATGGGCAACATTTTCATAGCAATTATGCCATCAGAGAAGCTGTAAAATAGAGTCACCTCTTCCGGTGCAGATTGTTATGACTATGGCATGGAGCCTTTTTTCCATCATTGGCAAAAATACATAGCTAATGGTGGTGACTGTGTTGAAAAACAGTGCTTTGTAGCTGAGAATTTGCCGTAACAAATAGTGTTCTTGTACTTTTTGTATCTGCCGTGTGGAAATAAATTATTTTCAGAGTGATCTATGTATTTTTAATCACTACATAATTGAGTTACAGGAAATTTTACTATTTGAATGTTACACTACACTTTCTCTGAGAAAACCCTCTACCTGGATCAATTCAACTTATAAACACAAAAGAAAGCGGATAAACAGACATTTTTAAGATAACTTTATCTTTTTTTTTACAGTCAATTTCGTATGTTCCAGGTTTTCTTGGGGGGTGTTTGTTTCTTTTTTTATCAATATTTTAAATTGTACTGATAAAACCTACAAACTAGCTTTATTTTATTGCAAGATATCATTGCAGAATGTAATTTATATGATAATGGTTCAATGTATGACTACAAAGTGACTAGTTTTCATGAAATTTGAGATACTGCCAAGCAATCGTCCACTGTTTTATTATGGAAATATTATCCTTACCATTGCCACAAGAACTGATATTTAATGCATTTGAGTCACAGGAAAGCATCATGCTCTTTTATTTTGGTTTATTTATGCAGTTAAAAACAAATTTGCCCAATATTTTTTTTTCTATGCGACTTAGCTTTGTTATCTTAAAGACACAGAATGAAACTTGCATATTTTAAAAGTGATTTATGTACTTAGAATCTTGAATTCTAGAAAGAAATAATGTAATATGGAGACCTAAGTATTTAGGTTTTTTGAAAACCCAGATTCTTGCTTTCTTTAGAGAGAGTAATGACTTAAGTCTTACACATAGATAGCCATGTATTAACATTAACTATGCATCTTCTCATAGAATGAATGGGGCTACTATAAGTGAATCAAGCAGTCAGGAACAGAATGGAAACTTTTTTTTTTTTTTTTTGCCCCTTTCATTATGTCTACTAAGAGAACTGAGTCATTGCCACAGAAAAATAGGAACATACACAGTCTCTCCCTTTGCCACATCTCCACAGAGCATTAACTACAGGGGGCAAAGAAGGAAGATGAGTTTAAGCTTTGAATTATATGATGATGGATATACAAATGCACTGTGTCCAGTTCTGGGGCCCCCAGCACACGAAGTACATGGAGTTGTTGGAGAGGGTCCAGAGGAGGGCCATGAAGATGAACAGGGTCTGGAGCATGACCCTTGCAGAGCTGGGGTTCTTCAGCCTAGAGAAGAGAAGGCTCCAAGGAGAATTTATAGTGGTCATCCAGTACATGAAGGGGGCTGAAAGAATCCTTCTTTGTTTTTTGGCTCAAAGCTTGCTTCCTGAGGTATTTCTTATGATAAGACTCTGATTGATTTATTGAGGAGGCAAGTGATGGGTGCTACCGTGTGATAATCAACATCACTTTGGGAACATTTGAAAGCACCTTCCTCCACAGCTGCTTGCCTCCAGAAGAGAGTGTTCAGGAGTGTTTTCTGGTGGAAGGTTTGGCCTGTGACTAAATAGCTCCAGCTTGGTATGGGAAAATTGGGGAATGATACCACCATGTCCTGCGAAAAACAGGATGCATCCCTGCTCCCTCTTATCTGCTGGCATCCAGAAGATGGGAACAAAGGAGTTTCTGCTGAGATCCCAGAGCCAGAACCTGTCACTCCAAGGAGAGCTGACTCAACCACTTTGGACTTACTTATAAGTTGGCACTGCCATTGAAAAGTGGCCATCATCACCATGGTCATTGTCATCCTCAACAGAACAATGCCTGATGGCCCAAAACTACTGAAGATCAACGACTGAACTCTGAACCAGGCTGGATCCACGGTGGTGATTATCTCCCTCTTGTTTCCTACAAAGACTCCTTGCTTCTTCTTTCCTATCTTTTCTATCATCCTCGTTCCCTTCCCCATTACCCTAATTCATAATAGTGTCCGTCCTCCCCTTCCCCATCTCCCTGATTAAGATTTGTAATAAACTGGTTGGACCAACATTTGAACCGTTGTTTCTTAATTTCATGCCCCGTATACAGATATTAAAGAACCTCCTCTTCCTCCTATAAATTGGAGCATGATAGGGGCATACAGGAAAGCTGGGGAGAGACTTTTTGTAAGGACAGATGACAACAGGATGAGGGGAAATGGTTTTAAACTGGAAGAGGGAAGTTTTAGACTAGATACTGTGAGGGTGGTGAGATACCGGAACAGGTTGTCCACTGAGGCTGTGGATGGCCCCTCCCTGGAAGCGTGAAAGGCCAGGCTAGATGGGGCTTTAAACAACCTGGTCTAGAGAGAGGTGTCCCTGTATATAGCAGGGGTGTCTCTTCCAACCCAAACCATTCTATCATTCTATGATTATAAAATCTTTATAAATTCTGTGGATGAGAATAGATTACCTGAACAGTAAGATCATTTATAGTCTTATTTTTGAAATAAGAGTTGAAGTAAAGATATATTACTGAGAAAAAATGAGGTGGTGTAAAATGGTGACAACTTCAGTTATAATTTGATGCAAGACAAGAAATGAAGAAAAGTTAATTTGCATTAATTTAATACATATATGCAAAATTATTTGATTGGGAAAAAAAAAAAAAAAAAAACCACAAAACCCACATACTGGCATACCCCTACATTTGTCAAGATGGATTTATTCACATTCTCTCTTTTTTAAAAAATAGTGGGATATATAATTATTTTTCCTAGAAAGGAAATATATTTATTATTATATTTATAATATATAAATACGAAAATAATAAATATATAAAAGTAGAATATATATCATATAATCCTACATATAATATATATCTATAATATATATGTGTTATTATGTATTTATAATAGTACTCAAAGATAAAGCTTGTGAATGTTTCAGAGGCATAGATGCATCACTTCTTGTTGGCTGCTAAGGATCTTTCCTTTTTATCTCATTTTGCATTTGAAATATAATGTAGATCTGACATTGAAAATCAGAATTCAGAACATATTCTCACTTGAATTTGACTGTACAATTTCTGGTACTGTAGACAACCCCTATTTTGGTACCTTTACCTCTTCTAGTGCAGTCTTCTGACCACATCCAACTGTGAATCAAGGCTTATCTATACACAATTACACATTGACACATTGTCTTAAAGCAACCTGTTAGCAAAGAATGAAAATAGAAAATCCAAAATATTCTCAAGATTTAATTGAAAGGTGATAATCAGGTATTGATCTTTCCTTTGATGTTCGATAACCAACACCATAGAAGAACAGGCTTGAGGTTATTTTGTAATTGCCACAGAATTGCTCTAGGGTGAGTAAAGTCTTACTTTGTGCTCTTTAATCTGAAAAAAAAATATTCCATGTCATTACAGACATTCGGAAGTTGAATCTTGGGTGCTTCAGTTCTTGTTGCTCTATTATGTTCTGCAAATATTACCTGTTAAATACGTGTAACAGTATTTTATTTTATTTTTTTTTTAGTCAAAAAAGCACTAATTTTGAGGCATATCATTATATATAATTACTTTTTACTTTTCCCCCTCACTTTTAATTTCATGCTGATGCAATACTTTCAAGAAATAAATTTCAGTCAGATAGGAGCCAATGGCAATCCTCTATCATATAGTACTGAATGTATTGCTGAAGGATTGTGTCTCCTTCCTAATAGCTAATCTGAATTTACTCTCTTAATTTTAAGACAGTACCTCTTGTCCTGACACTACAACCCCTGATAAAAAGTCTTTCTCCAGCTTCCTCATATGCATGTTTTAGGTGCCACTGGGGCCTTGAACTTCACCCAGAGCTCAACATTTGAGCAATGAGGGGCAAAATATCTTTACTCTCAGCATGACCGACCTTAAAGTATACTCTTACGTATACTTCTTACGTATCTTTCTGAGACTGACAGCATAAACTGCATTTTCAGATCCATAGTATATAATATTTGAAGATGATTTCACATATTCAAATGATCATTTTCATAGCTCATTATTTTTTATGGACAACTCACATCACAATAGCCTTTTCATTAGTGTAACACTGATATAATGAGGTGAATAATGCAAGATATATGGCCCAAAGGGTTTTCGTTCCCTGTAGCAGTTTTCCTAGTGATATTTTTACAGTAATTATGAAGAATCTGCCATGATGTGCTGAGATGTGCTTTCCTCTAATACCCTTGGGAATTCTACAGAGACATGTCCTTGGACATAACTTGATTGATGTCATATAGGTCTTTTTATAGTACTACGTATGTGGATGATTTTTTATTCTATTATCTGTGGAGCTCTTTAGAGAGCGATGCCCTTGAACCCCTGCCAAAGCTATTCCCTGAAGGTACCCTATTAGACAAGTATGGATCATTTCCATCCTTTCAAAAAAGGAAGTTTATTAATTGGAGATTTTGGAGAGAGTGATGACTCTGGCAATCTACGTTTGACTAAAATTTTAGATTGACAAGACCCCTGAGAATATTCCATATGGATGTTTTTGTCCTTCTGTTAATTGTATTTATACATAGGGCTTTTCTGTTGTTTTTTTTTTTCTTTGTAATTACCAAGCACTAACTGTTCTCATTTACAAAATCCCTAGTGTTTTTCACATCTTATATCATGGTCTCACCAAAAAATGCTTTTTGTTAATTGAACATAGACAATACAGCAGTGATACAGAAAATGTCTGAATAATGTCAGAAGACAACTTTCTGATGCAGGTGGTGGAGGAAGCGATGACAGGAGGGGTGTTGCTGGATCTTATTCTCACTAATAAGGAAGGGCTTGTCAAGGAAGTAAAGGTCGGGGAAAGCTTGGATGACCACGAGATGGTGGAGTTCAAGGTCTTGAGTGGAAGAAGCAAAGCAAAAAGTAGGATTGCTACCCTGGACTTTAGGAGAGCCAACTTTGATCTCTTCTGGGACCTACTTGGAGCTATCCATGGGCTAGGGTGCTGAAGGTAAGGGGCCTGTGAGAGCTGGTTGGCATTTAAATAGCTCTTCTTTCAAGCTCAGGACCAGTGCGTCCCTATGAGCAAGAAATCAGGAAAGGGTGGCAGGAGACCTGTGTGGATGAACAAGGAGCTCATGCACAAACTCAAAGGGAAGAAGAAGGTCCATGATATGTGGAAAAAGAGTCTGACCACTTGGGAAGAATATAGGATGTTGTCAGGGCCTGAAGTGATGAGATAAGGAAGACTAAAGCCTGCCTGGAATTGAATCTGGCAAAGGTGATAAAGGATAATAAAAAAGCCTTTTTTACGTATGTTAACAGTAAAAGGAAGAGTAGGGAGAATGTGCCTCCCCTACTAAGTGAGGTGGGTGTCCTGGTAATGGGGGATGCTGAGAAGGCAGATACTGAATACCTTCTTTGCTTCTGTCTTCAGTGTAAAAGCTCTCCCTCGGGAATCCCAGACCCTGGAGGTTAGTGAGAGGGTCTGGGGAATGGAAGACTTCTCTTTAGTCAGGGAAGAGGCAGTCCAAGAGTGCATAGGCAACATCAATGTTCAAAAATCCATGGGACCTGATGGGATGCATCCACGAGTGCTGAGGGAGCTGGTGGAGGTGATTGCTGAACCACTCTCTGTTATCTTTGAGAGGTCTTGGAGAATGGGGAAGGTGCCTGAAGACTGGAGGATACCCAATGTCACTCCGGTCTTCAAAGAGGGGGAGAAGGAATAATGTCAGAAGGAAGATCCAGGTAATTACAGGCCAGTCAGCCTCACCTCTGTCCCTGGAAAGTTAATGGAACAGTTTGTGCTGGATGCCATCTCCAGACAAGTGGAAGAAAAGGAGGTTATCAGGAGTAGTCAGCATGGGTTCACCAGGGGGAGGTCATGCTTCACCAACTTGGTAGCATTCTATGATGTTGTCACTGGCTCGGTGGATGGGGGGAAAGCAGTGGAGGTAGTCTACCTTGATTTCAGCAAGGCGTTTGATACTGTCTCCTACAACATCCTTATAACAAAGCTGAGGAAGTGTGGGATAGACGAGTGGACAGTGTGGTGCGTTGAGAACTGGCAGAGCACAGAGGGTTGTCATTGGTGGTGCAGAGTCCGGTTGGAGACCTGTAACTAGAGGTGTTCCTCAGGGGTCGGTGCTGGGTCCGGTCTTGTTCAACATCTTCATCAGTGACATTGATGAGGGGATAGTGGCCACCCTCAGCAAGTTTGCTGATAATACAAAGTTGGGAGGATTGGCTGACACACCTGAAGGCTCTGCAGAGAGGGTCCTGGATGCCCTTGTGGACAACAAGTTTGGCCATGAGCCAGCAGTGTGCCCTTGTGGCCAAAAAGGCCAATGGCATTCCGGGGTATATTAAAAAAAGCATGCCCAGCAGGTCGAGGGAGGTGATCCTCCCCCTCTACTCTGCCCTCGTAAGGCCTCAGCTGAAGTACTGTGTCCAGTTCTGGGCTCTCCAGGACAAAAAAAAGACAGGGATCTCTTGGAAAGAGTCCAGCAGAGGGCCACAAAGATGGTGAAGGGCCTGGAGTATCTCCCCTGTGAAGAAAGGCTGAGTGAACTGGGTCTGTTTAGCCTTGAGAAAAGAAGACTGAGAGGGCTCCTGATCCAGGTCTAGAAATATCTAAGGTGTGGGGGGCAGAGTGGCGAGGCCAGACTCTTTTCAGCAGTGTGTGGAGACAGGACAAGGGGAAACAGCCAGAAACTGCAGCATAGGAAGTTTTGCACAAGAACTTCTTTACAGTGAGGGTGACAGAGCATTGGAACAGGCTGCCCAGGGAGTTTGTGGAGTCTTTTTCTTTGGAAATATTCAAGACCCGCCTGGACACCTACTTGTGCGACCTGTTGTAGGGAACCTGCTTTGGCAGGGGGGGTTGGACTTGATGATCTTTGGAGGTCTCTTCCAACCCCCATGATTCTGTGATTTGTAACTGTGGAAATACACTAAAGATGATATCATGGAAGTCATCAAGAGTGATATCTGATTTGTAATTCCAATAAAATTGAAGGAGATATGTGACTTAAGGAAATTCCACTACCTTGTAGTGAGATTAGGAGATATATTGACCAAAGAAGTGAGAGAGAGATATTATTCCTTACAAAGTAAGAATAATAAGAATTAAAAATGGTGGGGAGTTAAGAAAATCAGAGATGATATCTCCGTCTTTATTTCAGGACACTTACTAGCATAAAAGTCAGGGAAATTTCTGAAACTGTACTATCAGAGAGTTGGAAATAAAGAGATTGATGATGAAGCGTAGTAGTGAATGAGATAAACTTGGTTTACTTTATGTCTTACTGGGTCATCATGGAACTTAATGCTTTTCAATTTTAGATGACAAAAAGAACTCCATTGATTCAGCTATTGAAAAACTTGCTTGCTTAAGTTCTTATAGTTATGAATGCAGAAATTCACACAGGTGTTTATAGAAGAAAAACTGACTGAGAGCAGATTTGAATTAATATCCCAAAATAAATCCTAAGATCATAAAAGCACCGTTTGAATTTTTTAATAATTCTTTGATTTCATTTTTTATGATCTTACTGAAACATAGTCTTGTGTATATTACACACACACATACATTTCTGACTAATGACTTTTTCACTCTAACATTTCCAATTCTTTGTCTCCTATAGCAAAATGAATTCAGCATTATTAAAGTAAGTATATAAGAGCATTTTCTGTTGCAACCTGCCTACAGGACTCTAATTACATATAGAAATAATTGGGCTATCTAATTAAAAAAAAAAATTGTAGATTCTTTGAACCGCCATGCCATCATAAATATGCATTCTAGCCTCTATTTCAGGAATTCTATACAGTTTTTTTTAATTGTTCAATTCATGTGTTTACTGTGTAAATCCAAAGTTCATCCCTTTAAATAAAATTAAGATTTCTGACATGGACGAGGTTATCTAAGATGTTCACAGGCTCAAAAGAAATTATTTTGAAACTTTTTTTTTTTTTTTTTTTCCAAATCCACAAATAAATGATCTAGTTTAAAAATGAAATATGGGAAATATCAGTGAGTTCAAAGCATACAAAACATCCTAGATGAAAACGTTTAAGTAGTATTAATATGTACCACAAATTGCATTTTGAGAGTTAGCAACATTGCAACATTTCAGTAGAAACAGTCATCCAATTCTGGTAGAAGAACAATATAGCAAAATACTAACAATGTGCCTCAAGTTTTGTAAGGTTTTCATGAATTTCATTTGAAGGCTGTGATTTTTTTCAACAGCAAAAATGACACAGTAAATTTGGGATAAATATTACTATGCACACAAAACTGAATTCTCCTAGCAATACTCTACTCATGCCCACCAGCTGTCTTTTGAATATAAATGACATTTCACAATATTTTTTTTTTGAGCAATGAGTTTTTTTCCTACAACAGTAGTATGCCTTTGAAGTGCCTGAAATGGAAAAGCAGCACTGTAAGATTGTGAATATTTCTTTGTTACCCTTGTGATTTGCCATCACATACAATTGCTACCTTTAAAAAACAACAACAACAACAACCAAAACAAACAAACAACAAAAAAACATAGCTCCATATTAATATCTATGCATTTTAAAAAAATAAAAAAAAGTCAACTTTCTGCAAAGTAATTGAAAGATGAGCTATATAAGAAAGTCTCATACAGGGTGCTGACAAAGTCAATGATTTTATGTCATTACAGAATATTCATTCACAGAACTGATGAGTGTTAACTATCATAATATTTTAATACCCAGAGGGAACCTGGAGGTGAAATTAATGGTCTATTTGTCTTGCACTGGGATAATAAAGGAGAGAAGGAAAAAACAAAACAAAACAAAACAAAAAAAACAAGCCACCACCAACAAAAAACACAACCACCCTGTTTACCCTTCATTTTCCACATTAGTTTCTGAAATAACATTACAGTTAGCCTTGGGAGTAATGCAAGAGCATTATCAATAAATAATTACCAAGTCAGTAACCCACATTAAGATTTTAAAGGCATAGATTTTGTACAGGTTATTATACAGCTATGTCCAGTCTCACACAGTATGCATGGGATTTACATATCACCAGTGGAATGCCTCCTCAGTGCCCCTCCAGAGATTCCTGATCCTAACATGTGTGAGCCACTGGTAGTATGTGAAACATGGGGCCACAGAAGAGACATAAGCGTTATAACTGCAAGGTGAGGGACCACATAGGAAGGTATATTACAAACCAGTCTATCAGACCTTTTTTGTGTTATGGAGTTCTAGCATATTAAGCCTGTGAATACCCACAAGCTTGATGCATTTCAATTAAAAAGATCTGACTTGGAAAAAAAAGGCATCTGAGAGAACTTATCTAAACATTCCTGTACTCAGTATCACAATCCTGCAGTTTGTGTTCCTGACTTTTCCACAGTGGTCTGGATCAATCTATCCTGCAGTATCTATTTAAAAATTATTAGTTCTGCATGCTCTGCCATGAAGACTCCTGGAAAATTCTCTGGATGTGCTGTTGAAGTTGTTCAATATGTGGGAAAGACTGCAGGATTTCTTCTTCTAAGGGTAGAGAAACCATGCAACACTGGAAATTTTCTGTCCTTGTTGTTAAGTAGGTTTGCAGAGTTTCCATTGTAAAAATTATAAAATAAGAGTCAAAAGAAAAACCATAAGACCTGTGGGAACTAAAACCCACAGGTGCATTTTGGGAAGAAGCTCTATTCCCACTCCAGAACATGTTATCTTTCAAGTTCGTATTTCAAAGAAAACTTTCTAGTAGTCATACGCATAATTTCACAAGGGTCTTAGCTGAGCTGAGATTTGTCCCCACAGCTTTGAGCTAAAACCTCTGAGATTCAATCTTTTCATTGGTATTTCTTACTTGCTACTTCTTACCAGCCACATACAGCATCTTCTGTATTTCAGCCTCAGGCAAAAGGCTCCATTTAACCACTGTATCCAGGTAGGAATTTTTGATATATGTTCTCCATACACTACATAGGAATTGAAGTATTTATATTATTAATCTCTTTATCTAAAGATTGTCTAGGGACACCAAAATTGTTTTTCAGGTATTTAGATGCCAAATAACCAAGGTGTATATTTGATCAAACTTAATCTATTCTTAGCATAAAAGTCTTAGTATTTCTCTCCTTACTGATCTTGAAAGAGTTACATTTAAAAATCAACATAATATATTACTACATGTAAGGATTTGTCTTTTGACACATATTTTAGAATAGGAAGGGCTAAAAATAGAGATTCTTGTGAATTAAGAAAAACACAAAGGGTGCTCAGAAATGGTTACCTTTTGAAGGCCTCAGGCGTGCAGAAGTTTCCAAAGAGACATCTTTGCTCCCACTGCCAACCCTTAAATGAGGTCTGGGAATACTGGCTCCACACCTTCTGGTCACTCAGGTGGGTTACGATGCACCTGAACAGCTCTGGGTTGGTCTTGCCTTCCTGTCTGGTGCTCAGTCACTGTTTCATGCCATGATTTAGCATTTCCACTACACTTACAAGATTTGGTAATCAAGGAAGATAGCACAGCAGCACTCCGATGTTTGGTTTCAGATAAAGGTTAAAGAAACAACACTGTAACCTTACCTGATTTTTTTTTTATTTTTATTTTTTATATTTTCTTCTTGCTTAATGCATACATATGTATCTTTGAGAATAGTTGGGCTATTGTACTTTTTATTCCACATTGAAATTTTCAATTAAATTAAAAATAAATCATTAAAACACTAACATTACACTCAAAACTTCTTATTTTTATTACCATACTTTTCTCTTAGACTCCAGTTAGTAGAGATTTGCAACTGCCTCAGAAAGAAAAATCAATTCATGCTCCTTTATTGTAACAAAAGCAAAAGATAGAAAGGTGGAGAAAAATGCAAATAATGTTGGACAGGAAATGTACTTGTGTTCTCACCATGAACTCAGTAGCATTAACACTGAAGATCTCAAAACACCAAGCAAAAAGGCTACCACTGGTTGAAATATGTAGTTGACATTTATCTCTGATGTTAATGAAGCTACGTAGGTAGAAGTACTAAACTATTTTGCAAATAAACATGATATCTGCACAGGTACATTTTACTGAAGCTTATAAAGTTTTTTGTGTCTTATAGAAACAATAAAAAAGCATTTATAGTCAATCAGATAAAAGCATAATTCACTGAATAAAGAAAACTGTATATTTTCTGTATTTGCTGAAAAAACAAACAAACAAATTAAAAACAAAAAACAAAACAAAACAAAACAAACAAACAAACATACAAACAAAAAAAACACAGATCAAGAAGAAAGGGGCCAAAATGAACATTTTATTTTTGCTGCAGTGAGAGTGGCATTCTGCCAGAAGTTTGGTAACATAATATGCTTTTATTTTAGAGAAGATTAGTATTCATGATGGTATACAATGATAATAATGAAATTAAAAAATGCTCCACTCTGACATTTTTAGAAAAATGTTATGCATCAAATAATGCAGCCTGATACAAGTGAGTGTTTCTTTCTTGGTTCTGGTATGGATAATTACAGAATAGAAAGTTAATGCTTACGAACTTTGCCAATGCTTTTTCTTTAAAGAAAAATAACAAACTAGTCTCTGCAGAAAACATCAGTGCTTAGGGCATCAGTGTTTAGACACTGAAAGGACAAAGAGGAGGACAACAAGCAGTAAAACATATTTGGACTTGGGAGAAATTAACTGGAAAAGGTGATCAAAAGCTGTAGGACAGACAAAACAGTAGATCGACTTAGGATGAGGTGTTTGAGAGGATGGTACTATTTCTTGACATATCATATGACCTAGCCAGGGATTACTCTTTGTGAGCCTGGAAAAAAATATGGTTGTCCCTTTAAGATAATTTGGCAACTGTAAACTCTTTGCATTAAACCCAGCATTGCTGACACTCAAAGTATTTACAAAGCTAACAAATGCTGTAAAATGAAGACCATTTGGAAAGGTGAGGGTGGAAACAAGTAACTGCTTTCATCTGTGGTGCAAAACAGTGCAGTGGTACCCAGCAAGGAGGAGGACTGATGTCAGAGGAAAATTCCAGACCTTTCACTAATCAATTTGTAAGACCTGCAGTATATTACGATGCAATTTGAAATGAGTTTAGTGATTATACTAATTCAACTGGAAATGTTCTGTGGAAAAAGGACAGATTATAGCCATGAGGTATGTTTAAAGACTGATTTTAAAATCCTTAACTTGTTTATGCTTTTATATATGTATATATACATATATATATATATATCTGTCTCCTCAGCCTGATGTTTTGCTTTGTGTTTGATATGTGATTCTAATTTACATTGCTCACTCATCCAAACTTTTTAGACAAGAAAAACAGAAACCATTCAGAATACTGAAGACCTCTGCTGTATTGATCAAACCTGAATCTTCTTCTATCATTGAAAAGATCTTTTGTCAGAGCTGCACTTCTAGCTTGGTTTGGGAAAGCTGATGAAAAAGTCAGATAGTGCCACTATGCTTGAAACAACAGAGGAAACAGAGAACAACAGAAAGTACTGAAAATCATTTTGAATGCTCACTTCGTAAATAAAGTTATAAATGTTGCTCTCTGATCGATGACTTTAGGGACTTCCAGCACAAAGGAGAACAACAAATTCAGATCACTTGTAAATGCTTGTAAAACTGTGCCAGATTCCTATAGGTGGAAAAGGTATGTTGATTGACCTTTAGAAAAGCAAAGCACAGGAAAAAGAAAGTTCTATATTCACTGTCCTTGACATATTCCAAGTCCTCAGTGTTCTAGTTAAGTGAACTTTTTGTAACACGAGAATGCATCAATTCAGGGCAATCCTTTCTGTTACCAAAATAGTTCGTGTTTCAATAAATGACATAAAAACAAGCATTATATTTTTGTGGGAGTGAAAAAAAGTTTAAGAGAAGACACTTTATTCATGACATTCTCTTCATTTAAATATACATACACATACATGCGAACTAATTTTTCTGATAATGATTATTTCACTATACATTCCTTCTCATTTATCATCAATGGAAAACACTACTTCATTATGTAGTGAGATTTAGGGGGAAAAAAAAAAAAAAAAAGGAGAAGAAAAAGAAAAAAGCTCTCTACAACTTATCTTTGAAGAGGTGGTAGTAAAACAGTTTATGGAAAAAGAAGGGAAAAAAAAAATATTGTAACATCTTTTAGTCAGAGACCCCTACCTCTAAGGTAATGAAGATAAAGTTTTCCTCTGTGATATTCCAAAGAAATTTTCTCCTGGTATTTATTTACTGAGAAGTAAGTTCAGCCTTTCTGTATTTCTTTCCAAATGAAAGAGAGAATCTTTCTTATTCTCCCCAAACTATAGAATTCCTGAGATCATTTTGTTATTGATGAACAGGTTGCAGACCTGCACCACAACTTTGCCCTCCTCTTCAGAATGATTTCAAAGCCATCTCCCCTTTGAATCTAGCTACTCTTTCAGTCCTACCAGCTTTTTTTGTTTGTTTGTTTGTTTGTTTTTTTCCATAAACCTCAAAAATGTCAAAACTATTTCTTATTATCTGGAAGAGAAAAATGAAAACTGAACCACAGAGGGAGAGTAAGATGAGTGTGTTCTCCAGATGAATGTCTCAGAAGCATGATTAAGCTCTCAATGAGAAAATAATAACTCCTTCATAAAATTGGCATTTGTAAAATATGTGTGTTATTAATATATGTATATATGTATATATGTATATATGTATATATGTAATATAATATGTGTGGTATTAATATAATAGATAAGAGACAATGGGTACATAAAGGAATATACAAGGTTTTGTCTAAATATCAGGAAGCAGTTCTTCGCTGTATTACAGAGCACTGGAATAGATTGTGCAATCTCTCAACTTGGAGATTTTCTTGAGCACCCTGCTCTAAGTATCTCTGCTCGAAAAGGAGTTGGACGAGACAGCCTCCAGAGGTCTCTTTGAGCCTTATCTATTCTCTAATTCTGTGATCAGCTGCCTGACAAAAAGAAAATATCTGTGAGACTCTCTGAAGTGTCTTTTGTTTATTCAGAAAAAAAAAAAAAAAAAAAAAAAGTAATAATAATAGTAGTCATGCCTTCATAATCCATTTTCGTCTTTACTATCAGCTTAATGTAGACAATTTTTTTGTTGTTGTTTCATCATTTATTTATTTATTTATTTATTTATTTATTTATTTATTGGCCTATGGCATGATCAGGAACTGCCAAAGTAACAAAGAATTGTCAATCAATGCTACAGAAGCTTTCTAAGATACTGCCTAATGGGTAGCAAATTGATTTCCACAGCAGCTGCCAGTCATCCTTACCAATTTTCAATAATGTTTCAGTGTTGGGAAAGTTTCTACTTGTTTTTTAATAGCAAATCAACGTGCACTGCAAGGTACCCAGCAAAAAGATGTATAGCAGCCACCATTTTAAATTAAGTGAACTGTCTAACTGCCACAGTAATTAAAAAATAAAATAAAATAAAATAAAATAAAATAAAATAAAATAAAATAAAATAAAATAAATCTTTAAAAATCTGTACTAGATAGCAGAATGGGAAAAGAGGAAAATGAAGCTTGCTATTTTCAGCAGCAAGCTTCTAACAAAGGAGACTTTGTATCTATTTTAAATTTATAACAGCAGAGTCAATGTTTTTTTGCAAGGCTAATTGCCTTTCTCTAGGTGAGTGTTTTAAGGGAACCAACCCAACTACTTCTTGGGAAGCTACTAAATAATACCCTTGAAATGTTACATATGAAACAAACAAACAAACAAACAAATGATTAAGAATGAACTTGTATTTTTTTCCACCAGAAAAATCCTCTTGTTATCATTACATGGATTAATATTTTTTTAATCTCACTTTTTAAATTATCATGCTCTTCCCTCTGTGTTTCCATATGCAAGTTCCTGCTTCTATAAAGAACACAGAAGAAAAGTACGTCATTGGAAAAGTAATAAACTTTTTTTAGAAAAATATAACTGAAAAATAAAGCAAATCATTACAGCACTACGTGTTTATCATAGTAAAAGACATATATAGATAAAACTGTAGTATGGTGAAGACTCAAATCATGTAGATGCAAACTTGCACACTATGAGCAATTTCATGTTAACAGTAATATAATCTATCTGTATAATCATCTGAAATTAAAGTTTTTTTTTTTTTTTTTTTTTTTTTTTTTTTAATCTATCTATAAAGGAAACCCTCTATATATGTGCATTTCCAAGACTGTTATAGAAATGAGAGTTAAGAGAATAGGAAATTGACTCTTAGTGTAATTACTAACTTGTCGCATTCATCTTCATCCAAACTCAAGATCAGTGGTGTATCCCTAAGAGTAGAAAATTGGGGAAGAGAGGCAGGAGACCTGCGTGGATGAGCAAAGAGTTCATGAATAAGATCAAAGGGAAGAAGAAAGTTTATGAAATGTGGAAAAAGGGCCTGTCCTCTTGGGAGGAGTATAGGAGTGTTGTTAGGGTCTGCAGAGAATTAACAAGGAAGACTGAAGCTCATGTGGAGCTGAAGCTGACAAAGGAGATAAAGAATAACAAGAAGGTGTTTTTTTGTTGTTGTTTGTTTGTTTGTTTGTTTGTTTTTAAGTATGTTAACAGTATAAGCAAGACTAGGGATAACGTGGGTCCACTGCTGAAAGACACAAAGCTAGGAGTGGCTGATGCACCTGAAGGCTGTGCTACCATTCAGCAAGACCAGGACAGACTGGAGAGCTGGGCAGAAAGGAACCAGATAACATTTAGCAAAAGCAGTTGTAGAGCCTTGCACCTGGGAAGGACTGGGAGTACAAGCTGAGGCATGTTCTGCTGGACAGGAATTCCGCAGAAAAGGACCTGGGGGTCCTGGTGGATGACAGTTTGGCCATGAGCCAGCAGTGTGCCCTGGTGGCCAAGAAGGCCAATGTGATCCTGGGGTGAGGCCAGCAGGTCAAGGGAGGTGATCCTCCCCCTTTACTCTGCTTTGGTCAGGCATCACCTGGAGTACTGAATTCAGTTCTGGGCTTCCAGGTAGAAAAAGACAAGGATCTCCTGGGGAGAGTCCAGCGGATGGCTACAAAGATGATAAAGGTCCTGGAACACCTTCCCTTTGAAGAAAGGCTGAGCGAACTCGGTCTGTTCAACCTTGAGAAAAGAAGACTCAGAGGTGATCTTATTAATGTTTATAAATATCTTAAATGTGGGAGTCAAAGAGACCCAGCCAACCTCTTTCCAGTGGTCTGTGCAGACAGGACAAGTACAAATGAACAAAAACTTGAGCATAGGAAGTTTTGCACCAGCATGCAAAGGATCTTCTTCACAGTAAGAATGATGGAGCTCTGGAACAGGTTGCCTAGGGAGATTGTGGATTCTCCTTCTCTGAAGACATTCAAGATCTGCCTGGTTGCCTACCTGTGCTGCCTGATGTATGGGGCCTGCTTTACAGGGGGTTGGACTTGATTTCTAGAGGTTCCTTCCAGCCCCTACAATTCTCTGATTCTGTGATTCTGCAATTCTGAGATCTTTCCTATGTGGAGATCACTTGATTTCTTATCTGGACTGCTGTATTTTGTATTTGAGTACATTGTCTGAGTGCATCATATTAAGATGTTCCAAGCATTTAACACGATTGACAGAAAATATATTAACACTACCAATGAAAAAATATATATATTTAATACATAATCTAAAACAACCTATTCTCTATCTCCATCTACTGGGTGATGTTTGACAGCTAACAGATGCTGACATTTTTTCTATTTTTTTTTTTTTTTCTAATTCTTCCTGAATGTATCAGCTGTTTTCAAGAAAAGCTGAACTCCATTTCAGAAAAAGATCCAAGGCTATTTCTCTCAAAAATAATATTTGGAGGAAAATCTCATTAGACAAATCAACTTTGTTTAGACATAACATTTTCATAAACACCTGAAGTTGTAGAAAACAGAATTTAGTATTCTAAATACAAGAGTATTTACTGAAAGAAATCTCACTGTCTTAGAGAATTAGAATTTCTTGTACACTTCCATTCGCATTGGTGAAGTCCCCTATAAGTAGAAATTCTGGCAACTTTAAGGCTATATCTATGTTAATACTAATTGTAACTCAGCAGTGAGTCCTGCTAACAACTGGTACTGAGAATCCAGCATGCGTATTACATGCATTTTGCAATGTTTTATCCTGATGTAAGGGTAAAACCCCTACCCTAGATGTAAATTCCATGTACTGAAAGCACATCAGCGGTTAAAATTCCTTTTCTGTTAAAATCATTTCTGATAAAGTTTCATTTGAAAGATGTCTGGACCTGGAGACCACTCTACAGTGTGCACCGTAGCACAGTAAGTGAGGACAATTGAACAAATTACTTCAAATAAGCAAACAACACCTGATCTGCAACAAAATGCTGATGTCGGTGCATAATGCAGCCTTGCTGACACCACTACCTGGGCAAGGCTGAGCAGCTAACAAGATATCCTTTGCCTTATGACATTTGAAATTTGTTCATGTTTCCAAAGGAGCCAAATCAAGCCAGCATTGTTACAGTCCATATAAAACAAACTGACAGCATCACATTCAGCATAAAATGCAGCAGTCACAGCCACATTCACTTAATATCGCTGACATAAAAATGGAGTTCCACATTTATGAGTGTTTTGGACATAAAGTGGAAAACCGCCATTGCATGTCTTCCTTGCTTTCAGAGTGTAAGCTTTCTGTTTGCCAAGCAGCTTACTGTCTGACTAGGGCAGTTGTTTGGATGAAGAAGGGGTCACATTCTGGTTACCTCTGAACCTCCTGTTAAGACTCCATGACTTTGCAGAAAGGAAACTCGGATTTATAGGAACAAACTCATATGACTAGAAAGAATTGGTGAATTAAAAGTGAGGAAAAAGATCAAAGTTGGGGATTCTCATGACTGTTCAAAGTATTTGGTACTAAAGAACTATTGAATAAACTACTTACACAGTGTGAACATGAATAGGAAATCAGCTTTTTGCTATCACTAGAATTTCATTTGCTTACAGAGTTTGTCTCTCTCTTAATCCAGTGATCATTCAGTTTATGTGGTAGTACACTTATAAAGTTAGAAAATATGATAATATATCTCAATTTTTGCATGCAAATTCCTCTAGAGTGGCCTTTCTCTTTAAAAGTAGGAAAGCCATTTGAACACAGTACTCTAGATGTGGCCTCAACACGGCAGAGAAGAGGAGAAGGATAACATCTCTTGAATTGCTGGCCATGCCTTTTTTTAATGCATTCCAAAAAACCAAAGGCCTTCTTGGCCACAAGAGTACAATGTTCCTATCTGTATTGGTGAGACCTTGTGTTTAATTAGTACTGTGCTCATTAGCTGCCTAAGCAAGGCTTTGAGAGCAAAATACAGACTAAAGAATGAAGAATGTATTTTGGGAAGCACACCAGCAGAAGAGCGTGTTCTGGGGAAAGATTCAGGCCAGAGCTGAAGCCAGTGACCCGTATAATCAGATCCAGGTTGGAGAAGGCTTTTATTGAAGGTGTCATGGTTTTATGATTTTTGGTTATCGGTATTCCACATCATAACATCATGTACTGCACTGGGAGTTAAACTGTTAATGCTCCAGTTCCAGGTACCGGTCCCAGAAGAGAAGAAGGACATTCCCCAGAACAATGTTTGCTGTGTTGTTATCATTTCTGCTCAGGGAGAACAGATATAAGGACTTGGTATGTCATCTGACCGCTCTCTTCTTCTTTAGGGTACCTCCCTACTGCTTAACCGGACTGCGCATCACAGAATCACAGAATCACAGAATGGCCAAGGTTGGAAGGGATCTCAAGGATCATGAATCTCCAACCCCCCTGCCACAGGCAAGGACACCAACCTCCACATCTAATACTAGACCAGGCTTTCCAAGCCCCCATCCAGTCTGGCCTTGAACACCTCAAGGGATAGGACATCCACAACCTCTCTGGGCAGCCTGTTCCAGCACCTCACCACTCTCTCTGTAAAGAACTTCCTCCTGACATCCAACCTAAACCTTCCCTCCCTCAACTTAAAAACATTTCCCCTTGTCCTGCAGTCATCAACCCTTTCAAAGAGTTGATTCCCCTCCTGTTTATAGGCTCCATTTAGGTACTGAAAGTTTGCAATGAGGTCACCGTGCAGCCTTCTTTTCTTCAGGCTGAACAAGCCCAGCTCCCTCAGCCTGTCCTCATAGGGGAGGTGCTCATCTTCAGACTCACTGGCCTGTAGTTCCCCAGGTCCTCCTTGCTATCTTTCTTATAAATGGGAGTGATGTGAACCTTCCTCCAGACATCAGCCAGTCATCTTGTGCTCTCAGGAACGCATCCTTGAATAGTAGCCAGCTCTCCTTAACATCTTTGTTTTTAAAGACAGCATCCCAGGGGATCTTGGCCAACAATTCCTTGAACAGCTTAAAATTCGCTCTTCTAAAGTTCAGGGTCCTGATGCCACTCTGCCAGGTCCACATCCCTCAAAATCACAAGCTCAACCAGGGCATGGTCTGCAGCCCAGGCTGCCTCCAACCTTAATGCCTTTAATGATTTCCTCTGCATTGGTGAGCAGCAGGTCCAGCAATGCTTCACTCACAGTCAAGTGCAAGAACAATTATAATTCAAGGTTGAGTTAAAAATCTATCTTTCCAAATGCTATCAACTGCATCTATTTAAGCAATGTTAAAAAATTGCAGCAATCTGCTACAACCACAAGCTGATACCTCCAATTTCCATGTTAATGACAGAAAAAGGAATGATGTTATAAGAATTGCACTGTTGTCATTATTTGGAAAGAGAAAACATGCTATTAAAAATAAATAAATAAATGTGTGCATGAACCAAACATGGAGAGATGTGCCAGATTACAAACCTAGGAAATGCACACAAGGAACAAATTGATATCAGGCAGTTACAAGAAAAACAAACTGAAAGTTGTCTTCCATTGTAACAACAAAACAAAACAAACAAATGAATCAAACAAGCAACAACAACAGCAACAAAAACCCACTGCATGATACTCGATTGCTGAAATCAAAGTGCTGAAAAGCTGTCCAGGACATCAAAAATCCTTACTGTCAAATTACTGAGATGTTAAAACTTACAGATAAAATGAATGGTTACAGCTCTTGGGAATGTCCAAATTCCTTCAGGGAAGGTCTTCTAAAATGTATGAAAGTGACAGCAACTGCCTGAGAAGTATAAATTAAATATTTAACTGAACAAAGTTTGATTAAGTTATAATAAACAGTTGCAGTGGGGGTGAGAATCCTGTCTTCATCAGTGCAGAATTTTTTTGCTGACAGCAACTGAGAAGAAAGTAAGCTGCATGCTTGAAGTACAGAATTTGTACAAGCATGTTTGAAACACAGTGCTCATTTCACCTTCTATTGAAACAGATCTGCAGTATTATGAGAGTTAAAGTAGAATTCTAACCTAGACTAGACTTTCAAATATATGTCCAAAAATTTTGTTGTTCATTTTGATATGTACCCTTAAAAGACCAGAATTGTACCACTAAAATGTAGAGGAAACTAAGAGAAGAATAAACTGAAGAGGATGTCTTGTGGTTTTGTGTTCTTTGAAAGTTGAGCTTTTGATCTTAGTTTCTTCTCAGCCTGGTAACTTTTTTTTTTTTTTTTTTTTTTTCTGTTTTGAATTTTAGAAAATTTCTTCTGTTTCCCTGTAATTCTTTCTTTCTGACACTTCTACCACTATTTTCAATAGTATTTAAATCTTTGCTGTGCTTAATACCCAGGAAATTTCTTATTTGTTGCCTAATTTTTACTTTTTAAAATAAAATAATACATATAATGTCATACAAAAAAAAAAAAAAAAAAAAAACAGGTTGAAAAAATTATAGTGTCTGTTGTAGGATAGAATATTTTTCCCTGAAGGTTACATTACACTGAGAAGCCCAGTAAGCAGGACTAGCAAACAGGGTCTCAGAAGCTCAGCAGCTATTTGGTGATTGCAGACAAGCTTCTTCATCTGTTTACTCTTTCCTGATCAAGGAGGTCCAACATTTTCAACACTTTTCTGCATGGTGAGCTTCTATGCAGTTGCAGAATGATTATTTCATTTTCACTAGAAATTGCAACAACCATGACCAACAAAAAGAGATTTGGTGATAAACTTTTGAGAGCAGAGAGCCTTAAGGCATTGCTTGAGATATAGTGATACTGCCAACTCAGCAATAATGCATCACAGAATGCTGTCCTTCCTGGCATAGAGTGATTTATAAAGTGGGTATGTTTGCCCAGCCTGTTATGTAAGGCTTCAATCTAGGCTTGCTGAGGAACGTTAAGCAAAGGTTAGAGAGAGCATTAAGGAGGTGTGCTAGGAAAGCCTCTTTTGAGAGAGCAAGAACCTACCATGAGTGACTGTACACAGTGCGAATGTACCATGATTAATAGGCAAAAAGAATTTTAAAGCTCACACATTCTCTCAAAGGTATGATCCCACTGAGATTAGAGGAGTGACAGAATAGTTTGCATGACTGCAGAGTTGTGATTTGTCTAAATTTTTCAGTTAGGACAGGTCAGGGAAGAGCAAGATTTGCATATGAACACAGGAGAGACTCAAATGTACAGAGATCTGCTTCGGGATGACTGGTTAATTAACTGAGAGCTTATTGGGTGACAGTAAGAAGGGAGATGAAAACAGTGATCAAGGTGAAGTGTCTGTTACTTAATGCCTGATCCCAAAATGAATAAACCTCTGTGGAAAAGCATGCAAAGCTGACCATGGATGGAGAATATAAACAATGTCAATATTTTCTGAGGGGCATTGTAGCGAAGTATAACCAATGTAGGAGATTTTTGGAAATCATGGAAAACTGAATAGAGAACAGTTCTTCAGGGAAACTTGGGGTATATACAAATCATCAAGAGTGTGTCCTTGTAACAGTGAAGATCAGTGGCATCCTGAGCTGTACTGGTAAGCATGCACTTAGTAGGCTAAAGGAATAGATTATTCTCCTTTGCACACATGAAAAATATGTATAACATTGTCCAATTTTGAGTAGAATCCATAGAAGAGAGATACTGAAATACTGGAGTGAGTCAAGAAGATGGACACATAAATGTGCAGGTGTCTGAAGAATGTGAGAGCATTACAGAGATTTGCCCAGCCCAGAGAAGCGCAGACTCAGGGGAGGATTGTGTTACAGGTGTCAGCTACTTAGTGGAAGGATTCAGAGAAATTGGAAACAAACTCCTCCAGCATATTTGATGATAGAAGAGAGAACAAACACTGGCTGAAGAACAGAATGTTAAGACACTAGCAAAAATGATCTTTGTAATGGATTGTAGTCAAACACTGCTGCAGGCTGCCTGACGAGGCTCTGAAATCTTAATTCCCCAACACTCTGAAAGGTTTACTGTCCCTAAGCAACAATATCAAGGTTTGAAATTGAGCCTGCTTTTATCGACATTGAGACTGTTGTTCTCCAGAGCACCCTTCCAATTGGAATTATTTTATTATTCAGTGCTCTTTTAAAAAGCTAGTGAGAGAAAGTCACACAGATCTGCTGAAAGAAAGGAGCTTGCCCCTCTCTGTTGGGATCAACTGAACTTAAAGCGAATCACAGAACATCCAAGAAGAGGGAACAGTCGGAAGCAGACAGAAATAACAGACATGCAGTAGATAAGACTGTCACTTCCATTACAAACAGAGATGTATGGAGGAGAAAATGAATATTTAACCTGTCCTCTGTGGAAAACTTCCTAAGACCAAAAGAGGATATGCAGAACTGACAGTCAGGCAGGAAGAAATCTCTTCTCATTGACATAAATCCTGGAAGAAATAATCATGGGATTGTACAATGGCTTTGGTTGGAAGGGACCTCAAAAATCATCTAGTTCCAATCCCCCTGCTGTGGACAGGGTTGCCAACTGCTAGATCATGCACTAGACAATGTTACCCAGGGCCACATCCAGCCTGGCCTTGAACACCTCCAGAGATAGGAAGTCCACAACCTCTCTTGGCAGCCTGTTCCAGAACCTCACCACCCTCACACTGAAATAAAAACCTTCCTCCAGGCATCTAATCTAAATTTTCCTTCTCTTAGTTTAAAACCATTCCCACTTGTCCTATTACTATTTGCCTATGTCATGGGAGACCATGTCAAAGGCCTTGCACAAGTCCAGGTAGATGTCATCAGTTGCCTTCTCTTTGTCCAATGATGCCATCACTCCATCATAGAAGGTCACAAGATTGTTAGTCACGATCTGCCCTTGCTGAAGCAGTACTAATCGTCTCGGATCCCTCATGTGCCTTAACATGGCACATGACATAATACTTCCAGGAGGATCTGTTCCATGATCTTCCCAGGCACAGAAGTGAGTCTCATCTACCTGTAGTTCTTCAGATCTTCCTTCCACTTTTTCTTAAAAATGGAAGTGTTGTTTCCCTTTTTCCAGTAACGAGGGATAGACACAATTTTCATGCATGATAGTGGTTTGGTGACATCAACCAGCTTCCTTAGGACTCTGGGATGCATATCATCTGGTCCCACAGGCTTGCACACATTCAGCCTCATACAGTGGTCCAGGAATTGCTCTGTTATTACAGTGTGGGGGATTTTTCTTCCCTAGCTCCCAGCTGGAAGCTCAGGAACAAGAGTTCCAAGGATGTGAGAACCACAAGAATCCTGGCTGCTGGTGAAGATTTAGCCTTCTCCATGTCTGTTGTAGCCAGTTTGGCTTTCTCAGTTATCAGAGGGGTACTCTCTCTTTGGCCAGTCTCTACCAGTCAATGTACTGATAGAGTCTATTCTTGCTTTTTACATTCTTTGCCAAGTGCAGTTCCATCTGTGCCTTGGCTTTCCTGATATTATCATTGCATGTCCTCTTATACATACTTGAAAGGACACTGCAGATAGAAAAGAGCCCCCCTAATGTTTTAGACAGCAGCTTAGAATAGGTTTCTTTTAGGGAAGGTCGTCAGTGTTATACTCATCTACAGAAAGGCTGTAGTAGAAGACCCAGGAAGCTTACAAACCTGTTAGTCTAACCTCAGTTCCTGAGGTTAATAATAATGGTAATTACATTTCTCTTTACATATACTTGCAAAAACAAGTGATACATTACACAATTGTTCATCACCTGCCACCTGATTTCCAACCAGTCCCTGAGAAGTGGTGAGCTCCCCACAGCCCACATGGTTTCATACAGTACGGAATACCTCTTTGTTCAGTTTAGGTCAGCAGTTCTGGTTCTGTCCATTGCCATTCCTTATGCAACTACAGCCAGAGAAAGCGTAAGGATTGAAAATTTGGTCAACTTCTCAGTTTCTCTTACTTGTCAAGTCTTATGATGTAAGATCCATCAGATGTAGATGCAGACATCTGTAGGAAAGTACGCCCCTCAAAATAAGCATGGAAAACAATTTTCCTAGAACTGAAAACTCTTAATTTTCAGCTTTTGAAAGAATTTTCATTATTAGTACACTCTCCAGTTTCACTAATAAAATAAATTTATATAAAAAAGAAATATATTGTAAAGTCAACATCCCCTTCCTTTCCTTCCCTTTCCTTCTACAGAATTTCCTTAATGGACAAAATCTAGGAATTTCAGGGAAATTGCTCTGAATAGGTTAGAATTTCCCATCTTTCAGTGCCTTAAATTTAAAAATACCTTAAAATTAGTCAGCATTTTTCTTTGCAAAATAATTGACGCAGCTTGTATAATATGATTCTGAAGATGGAAAATAACATTTTATCAGATATTTACTACATATATATATATATATATAACTCAAGCTCCTGTCTAAAAACATGTTGCATAAAAACACTCTCAAAAAGCTGACTGAATTTTGTAATCAGTCTAAGGTTAAATAAGCTGAAATAAAAAAATAAATATATATATTTTTGTTTCTCATAGCTAAGTTGATTTTTTTTGTTATTATTATTTTTTTTTTCCAAGAGAAAGGATGGCCACTAGATGGCAGAAGTGGATAGTTTTTAAAATACATAAATTCCTTGGAGTAGCTGTGAGTTTTTCTGCTCTGGTTGTTTGGCTGATTGGGGAATAGGGAGAATGGGGATTTCCTTTTTTTTTTTTTTTTTTTTTTAATTGGTTATGGCTACACATCATAAAATATGAAAGACAGATAGATTCAGGTTCAAATATTAATTTTCATGCCATTACTTCAGTTACATCTGTTAAAATATAGTAAAATAATTACTAAAGTCATTTAAGTCATTTAAAATAATAGAAAAATTAATAAAAATTACTGATGAGATATGTAATCAGTAATGGATGAAGACAGTGTGTAGAAAAGATACAAACATGACAGAGTAGTAAAGGAAAATGGGGAAGAAGTAAATAATATTTCCTGTTACCAAAAAAAAAAAAAAAAAAAAAAAAAAAGTGTATTGCTTTAGGTTCTTTATTTAATTTATTGAGTAAAACACAGATTTAAAATTTAACTAACTTTATTCACGTAGCATACATCTGTCATCAGGTAAGAGAGAAACTGATATTCAGTACATTTAAATTTTTCCAAGATAATAGAGTGAGCAATGGTAATTTTCAGAACTTAGCATGGTTTGTATGTCTTATTTGAAAGCATTAACTTCTAAATATGTAAGCACTTTCCATTGCATTGTGTTGGTTTTGTTAAACTTTTTGCTGGGATACTAGGCTGGGAAGAAAATAATCTTTTAATTACATTTTTAAATATACGTAGTAAACTTTTATTAGCATAACTATATCTCTTGTAATGTGCCTATAGTGATACAAAATGGTGTTAAAATGTATTTTAATAGTAAATGTAAGAATATTTTTCTGCAGTATCATACTACTCTGTTACACATAATTAAATAGTCATTTGTTGACTGAAATTCAGATCAGGTATTAAAACACTGAAACATGTGCCCAGTTCCATAGTTAGCAGAGAGCTGAGATTCTATTCAGTTACCTAAATACAAACTGATAATGTTCTTTCTATGAGATATATTTAGAACATCAAAGAATTCTATATGAGTTTGCTGTTATGACACTCATATTACAAAAGAGCTGCAACTCTTGAATGGCACCAGAAACGCAGACAGGATATGCTGGGATGCCATGCACATCTATGCAGTAAACACGACCAGATTCAGTGTCACACTCAAAATTTTATTTATAGGCAGAAAAATCACAATTTCCAAATATAATAAAAATGTTGAGTGTAATCATTACTAATCCACAATTATTAACTGGTGCAGAAAAATAATAAATCATAATACAGCAAGAACAACTGCACCTCTTACTTTTCTGCTCTTATTTCTGATGTTACACAACATTTCCACTGCTATTTGGGGTCCTAAGGTTGGCCTCTGCCATCATACCAGGCCTGCCTTTCTCTGCGCTATATCATTATGTTAGTCATAAATAACTAATTCTACATTAAAATAAAAATAAAAAACAAAAAAACTAGTTGTTACTGCTATATGCATGAAAATACAGCTTAAATACAGAGAAGTTCAAAAGTATAAAAAATAAGACCTAGGCACCTAGTCAATTAGAGAAATTGCTGTTAAGAGTAAATGATATAAAACAAAGCTTCAAGCATTTTCAAGCAGGTCAACAAAACTCAGAGAGTGTAGGCCTGAAAATGTTGAGGCCTTTCAAAGCTCAGTACAAATCTTACAGCATGATACTAGCAATAGTCAACATGGTTTCACCAATTAGTAAGGAGCTGTGCAGCTTTACAGCTAATGAAATGTAAAACACCACTTCAAAATATGGGCTTAATGACATCTGAGAAACCCTTTGGATTGCCAGTTTGCTTTCAGTTGCTGTTTTAGTAGTGTACAGGCCTCCCATAAATTCTCTTCTAATCTGCTACATACATGCAGATGTTTCATACACCCTAGGAAACTTCAACCAACAGACTGACTGTCCAGGAAAATGAATATAGCCTCATTGCTCTATCTTTTGACTGAATTAGCAACTCTTTAGTGTCTGATGACAGTTATGATGTATTGCTGCACTGGGATCTGAGAACTTGATTTAATTATGCACAATCATATGCAGGAATCTTAAACTCTTTGCTGCATAGTGAACTATTTTAGGAGTATACTTTTTATTTTATTTTATTAAATTTTAGACATTTTTAGACATTTTAAGTTCTATTTTTTTTCTTTTTCTTTTTTTCTTTTATTTTTCCTCATACTTATAAGTAAGAATACATCTTTTAACTTTATAACGCCTGTTTAACTTCTAGGTTAGCATACAGAATGGGTAATCTGTAATTTTCCTTTATGGTTATAGATGTTTATTTCAACAAAGCTTGTAGAATAATATTGTCTTTGCTTTTCCTATTTCTTTGTTAAATTTGCTGGAATTTCTAGTGGATTAAAAAATTAATCCACTCCGAATGAACTTTCACAATCAAGAAGGCAGTTACATAAATACACACACATATGTAAGAAGACAAGTAGGAAAAGGAGACAGTATGACTACGTCACTCTATATTCTCAAAAAAATGCAACTGTCTAGGATAGATTTAATACAATTAAAATTTTTATCTACACATGGTAGTAGATGTAGTGATGTTAACAGTTGTGACATTTTTTCAGGCACTAGTTTCAGGCAGTTTTCATTATGCATGTCTGTAGTATTTCTGAGGTTGGGAGGTCAAATTTTGCAGCAGTATTAGTTTCACTAACCAAATATCATCCTAAATCACCTGTTTAATGGACATATCTATTGACCTAAAATGATGATCAAAGAAGGTTTTTCTGTGATGGATGAAAGAACTCAAATTACCAGCTTCTTTGTAACATGACATCTTGAAAGAGAATGATACATAGTGCTAAAGTATTTCATCCAGAAAATTTGAATTGATAGGTCTAATTTTTCCTGAACATTGAAGTTGAAAGAGAGAAGCTACAAATAAGAGTCTGCTGAAGCAATTTTCTATGCAGTATTGAAAGCAGAAGAGTTTATAAGAAATTAATACTGGGGATTTTTAAATGATCATTGAAATTAGAATTTCATATTCCGGCACATGTGAGGAAGCGCCGGAATTCTCACCAAGATGCTTTAAGTCAGGAAATTGTCTCTAACCACTGCATGCTTGCTGTGATTATGTGGGAAGAACCAAAGCAGATCCGTAACAATGTCTCATGTGTTTACCAATATGTGTTTTCTTCCAATGTTTTTCCTTTTCCATATACACACAGAGACAACTGTCTAACTATACAAAACTTGCTCATAACACACTTTAATGGGAAAAGACTGGGACTCTTTCTATTACCTGGAGGAAAAAAAAAAAAAAAAAAAAAAAGTACATCCAGCTTTATTTTGAGAGCTAATATGGAAAACTGCTATTAGATCTATTGTATCAAAACAATATATACCTCATTTCATTTCAAAGAAAAACACTGTAGAAGAGTTAAATGGTATCCTGGTACAAACAATGAAATGTGTACAGCTTCTTTAAATTATAATTAGATTGGTTTACTAAAGCAAAATAGATGAGCTAAAAAAATGACTATTTCTCCTTGCACTAAATGGATCACTTTAGGTACAGGAACTTTTTCATTATTTGTAAAATATGTATTAGTTTAATAGAATACATCTTTTCCTGTTACAACAGCAAATGGACAGACTAAATACTAAATTTACTTACCTCTTAGCAAGCAATTTTAGAGGAAAAATGCTAAGTTTTTCTTAACATTTGTCCAATGATAATTGCACTTTTGCCATGAAGTGACTATAATGACTTATTTTTGTTCAAGGTCTGAGTATACTATATACAGCAGAGATCTGACAAACCTAGGTAGTCCATGGTCTAACAAACAGTAACCCTTTTGTTAAATGAGACTAAGGAAAGCTCGTCTGCAACTTTAACACTATTGAAACAGAGAAGAAATCTAATAAAATAGCTCTAGTCAGATTAAAAGATTTGACTGTAACAAGGCAGTTTCTGTACTGTTGCCCTCAACTATTGGCTGCCCTCTCTGTCACAAACAGATTTAGGCTGGTATGATCCATCAGAATAGAACCACCCTTTTTCAACTGCTAATTACTTTTTCTTTTTTTTTTTTTTTTTTTTTTCCTCCACAAATGATTCAGGTGTATACAGGTTTAGGTAATGAAAACTGATTTAAAAAAAAAAAAAAAAGCATCTGTCACCCACATTTTCCCTAGTGAAATTTTCCATCAGACAACTGTAAACAGAAGCTAAACAATCTCAAGCCAAAGAATGCCTAAAGAAATACTCATACTATGCGCTGTAAAATCAATATAAAGTATATAATCTTTTGTTAGCTATAGCAAAAATTTTGTTTCTTCTGCTGCAACTTAGATAAGATGGACATTCAAATCCATGGTGTTGGATGGAATTCATCTGCTGGTGACGAAACAGCAGGCCAATGCGATTATAAAATTATCACAAAATACAGAAAACTGTGGTTACTGAAGGACATTCTTGATGAGTGTGGGGTGAAAAAAAAAAAAAAAAAAAAAGTGGAAATGAAGACAAATGCTATTTTTATCTTTTACAATGTCAAGAAGGACTTGGGGACTTTTAAGACTATCAGCTACATCTTAGTCTGTTTAAACACTATAGAGAACAACATCTTGGAATCCATTTACAAGTTTACCAAGTAAATACAACTTTGCCATTTCCAGGAAAGCAATGAATTTCTCTGACAAAATAAGATTTGAACTTAGCCTCAGTTGGATTTAATTTGTTTTAGCTGTGACAAAAGCTGCTTAGTAGTAAGTGGGCTGCCTAAGAACTCTGCTTAAGAAGTTTTAGTCTAGCTTCATTAACATCATATCATTAGTAAAAATCAAACAAATTGATATGGTCATTGAATACCAAACATTAGCCCCTTACGTTAATTTTATCTGAGGAAACCATCTTGTTACTTTAAATAATAGCTAACCAGTGAAGAGTTTCAAACATGGAACAGAAACCACTGGCTTAAGTACATTTTGTATTAAGAAAACATAAAATTGATCCCAAAAAGAGACAAGTCAAGAGGAAGAGGTATTTGTCATCAGCATCAATCCTTCCCAGTTCAGGATAATAATGACTAATCTCAGCTCTTCTTGAGCCCAAACTGATGCTGGAAGAATGAACAACAGAAGATAAAAGGAAAAGATTCCATTAAGTTTTTCAATAAATAATTTTAACTGTAACATTAATTAGTCCTTTTCTATAATAATTACATGATTTGATTTACAACTGCTAGTCCAACTACAATAAAACTTCTACTGCGTCATAAATCATGTAGCCATCATTTCATAATAGAAGACAATAACATTAGTCAAATAAGTACTATTATGTAGTTTTTATTAAAACTGAATTAGCATTAACAATATTTTTGCCCAAGTCCATTGATTTCTATGATGAAATGACTGACTATATGAATAGTGAGAGTGACTGTTATACTTCAGTCATGATAGTATATATTACAAGTGTTGCACATTGCAATTGCTTACCACTCACTGATGGATGCTCAGTTCTTGAGCAGTGGCTGTCCCCCCATCCCTCAATCAACTCCCTCCAGTTTTTTTATTTCTATGTGTCTTCTTATGGTATGGAATATCCCTTTATCCAGTTTGGGTTAGCTGTCCTGGCTGTGTCCTCCCAATTGATTGTGCACACCAGCCCCTTCAAAGAACAGTACAAGAAGCTGAAATGTTCTTGACTCTGCACAGCACTACTTAGCAACAATTAAAACAGTGATGAGTTATCAACATTGTTTTTCTCCTAAATACAGCATCATACCAACCACTATGAAGAAAATCATTTCTATCACAGCTGAAACCTTATTAATGTTTATAAATATGTAAAATGTGTGATTAAGTAGGACAGAGACAGGCTGTTCTCAGTGACACCCAATGACAGGACAAGGGGCAATGGGTGCAAGCTGGAAATAGGATACAAGAAAAAACTTCTGTACAGTAAGGGTCACAGAACACTGGAACAGGCTGCCCAGAGAGGTTGTGCAGTCTCCTTCTCTGGAAACCCACCTGGATGTGTCTTGTGACCTAATCTATGTGCTCCTGCTCTTTCACATGGACTGGACTAGATGATCTTTAGAGGTTCCTTCAAATCCCTGACATTCTGTGATTCTGTGATTTTGTGAAACCAGGACAGCTATACACCCAGGTTAAACAGCAATGAACAGGTTAAACAGCAATGAACAGAAGCCCAGATACTGTCCAGTAACAAAAAGAACGTCCCAGAAACATCTATTAGATTCCACGTTCCTGGGCAACCTGATCTTGTGGGCAACAACCCTGCCCACATTGTAGGGGTTGAAATAAGATGATCTTTAAAGTCCCTTTCAAACCCAGCCATTCTATGATTCTATAAAAATAGTATTAAGCTACTGTAGTGTTTTAATATTACTGTTATTGTTACCTATTACTGGAAAAAGAATAGAAACAGGTTGTCAAAGACTAGGAACTGAAGAAACTTCTGAAATCTTGTATATAAATATAATGAAAACAGATTCGTTTGGAAAAGTTAAAATCAGTTGTAATGAACAACTATCCAGGTTTCTATTTTGCAATCTAGTTTGCATCTTTCTTACTGAAAGGTAAACACAAAATATTTCAAGGTTACAAATTTTGGCTTTATATTTCAACAGTCATGGTTTACTTTATCATTTCTGTTGTTGATATGTTACATCACATCATTTACCAACACATCAAAACATATCAATAACGTATGAACTTATAGCTACTCAAAAGTACATAATGATTATTTATCTGGCTTTGAAGTCTTTTGGTTTATCATCTTTCAATTATTATTCCTGTGTTGAAAATACGAAATGGAATCTATAAACTTGCAAGATAGCTTAATTAATGTATAGACTGAAGCAGTTTTTAAAGATGTAAATTCCATATTTTTCTGGTAGCTTGAATTTGTACATACATCAAAGCTCTTTTTTTTTTTTTTTTTTTTTCCCCAGTGAAATATGTAGAAATGTCATCAAAAGCTTGTTTAAAGAAAGAAACAAAACAAAACAAAACAAAACAAAAAAACACAAAGTAAAACAAAATTGTTAAAAAATATGGGGTCAGAAGTTGATTATCTTTCTCTATCTCCAATTTGATTTTCTTCATGAAAACTGTCTAATTTACTTTAGATACCCTCTCCCTCAACACTGGGAAGCTACCTTATAATGCAAGAGCTTGTAGCTACCATTGGATCAAATTTTCATTGGAAAAAAAGTACAAAAGTTACATGGGTGCATCACACCCAGTGCAATCTCAAAAGGAACATTTTCTTAAAGCAGAAGAAGATAGAAAAAATAAAAGTAATTTTATATAGTGTAATTAAATGTTGATCATTTGAAACCTAATATCCCCTCTATCTTTTGAAACCTAATATCCTAATCTACCTATATGGAGCACTTATCAGTGATGCAACTACTAATTTAGACAATCTTCCTACCTAATAGGTCAACAAGCCTATATAAAAAAACTTTCTCCTTTAGGTACTCAAAAATTTGTTCTCTTCCACAAATTCATGATTTTTTTTTTGTCCTTCTTCCTCAATTTATTGTCTAGGAAAGTACAAATTCACAGTGTAACAAAATTTGGAGGGCAGGTTTCATTCTAAGGCTACAAAAAGTGCAGAAAAGGCATTCATGTTTTGTTCCCGTTTCTTTCTGGTTGAATTATTTCATTATTTATAAATCAATATTTTTCTCTTTGGGGGTCACATTTTGCAACCACAGGTACAATTAAGTACTGATAACACATGACCTCATTTTTTCCACAGAACTATTGACACACAGGCAGAAACAAATTTCTTTCATATTTTTGTTGCTTAATGTAAAAATGAATAGAGATAATAATCACAGATATTTATTTAATTATAATCAACTCTAATTTTCATCGCCATGCTCATACTTAGGTAGGTGGCTTTCAGCATTATCATTGTGGGTGGTTTTTAATATTTCAGTTTTGTTATTTGTTCTGCAGTAATCCAAGTAATTAAAAAAAAAAAAAAAACACCACCACCAACAAAAAAACAGATATTAATTATGTGAACACCTGTAACTGGGTGGAGTTTTTCTAGCAAACATTGCCAGACTACTGATTCATTGCATTACCGTAACTCTTAAAAACCTTATCAAAATATTATGAATAAGGACATCAATACAGAAGCACTGAATAGGAAAGCAGAAAGATATATATTAATATGCCAAATGAAACTGCAGATTCAGTTAAATGAATGTCAAAATTTGGAGTATATTCCATATGATCTGGACCTATTCAGCCCAGAAAAGAGGCAATTAGAGGGGATTTCATCACTGATTACAAATATCTAAAGTACAGGAGTCCAGGAGTTAAGTGGATGAGGCCAGATCTATTCAGTGTTGCCCAGCAACTGGAAAAAGGGGCAATGCTCACAAACTAGAACAAAGGAAGTTTCATCTGAACATGAGAAACTATTTCTTTACTTTGAGGGTGACAGAGAACTGGAACAGGATTCTCAGAGAAGTTATGGAGTCTGCTTCTCTGCAGATATTCAAGATCCACCTAGATGCCTTCTTGTTTGACCTACTCTAAGGAACCTGCCAGGAAGATTAGACTTGATGGTCTCCAGAGGTTCCTTCTAACCCCTATGATTCTGTGATTCTGTGAAAACTTACAACATTTTCTATAGATCCAAAACACTCTTCTAACCTGAGATAAATATTTTCATAATAATGTGTTCACCATATATTCTACCTGTTTTGTGAAATAAGATTATTACTTATATAAATAGAGACAGAATGGCAGTGATTTCTGATGTTAACGTGAAGCTGTGATTCAGTTTGACACGTCATTTGGCTGCTGTGAAAAACATGTTGAGCTCTGAAAACAAAATTAGCCTTGTTGTTCATGCCAGGAGTCATCTATTCTCAATTTTCATGTGCACATGATTATTATTTTGGGGATCAATATAAATTAAGATGGTAATAGGAACTGATTCCACATGACCCTTACCATACCTTTTCTCTTAGGCTCATCATGTTATTGGATAGATTTCACTGTTTTAACAGAAGTGGTGTATTTCTTGAGATAGATTTTGAAATTTTGCCAAAAACACAGTCAGTATTGGAAATTAATTAATATAGAATATCTGAAAGTCTGTAAGAAGCTATTACATACAACTTACAAAGTAAACAGAAAGAAGAAAAAACAGTTATGCTTCATCAACATATAAATGAAGATAAGATTTCTTATTACTCTCCTCAAGGTCTCAATTTCTATTTTCTCATCTTTTTCACACTATATTTGAACTGAAATAAATTCCTGATCTTTTATTTGAAAATATTTCCCCTGTTTTTCCCCCCTGTCCACCTCTGTCAATTTGTTATACTGCATTAATCACTAGAGGAAACAAGTTATTACATTTTTAAGTGATTAAAATACAGAACTGTTAACTAAACATGACTTGGGAACTGCATGCAGGCTCAAGTTTGTATAGACCTTTATGTGAATCTAAAATATAATATTTTAAATTAATGGTGATTATAGTCTAGTAATTTTTCTTATTTGGTGGATGAACATTTTCCCCAAAATAAATAATAAAAATAATAAAAAAAAAACTTTTCTCCTTCTCCAATAAGTTAAGAATATTGTCTGAATTAATAAAAGTAATATTTAAATTTTATGAACAACACAAAAATAATTATTTTTGTTCAAGATCTATTCCTTTTTAGTTCAGGAATTCTTCCAGGAGAGGGTGATATTGAACTATAAATCTAAAGCTATCATGTCTGCCTTCACTTGAATCTAAGTAGATCATTTCCAACAATATAGATTCCAAAACTTTCTATTTTGTCAAATAATTACTTGAAAAAGGAAAAGGACATTGTAAGGTCTTCAAATAAAAGCAATTAAAATTTCCAAAATTAATAGAGTAGAACAGAAGTTGTTGTTTTGAATTTTTTCTCTCTCCTTCTCACCAAAATGACAAACATTCATATGAATCATGATAATCTGATTGTATATTATCCACGTGTATGTGTATAAAGAATAGAACAAATCATTAGTACACCATTTACAAGGTCATTAAGGATGGCTCTTTTTTTTAATGACTTTCCTGATATAGATTTTTACTCAGTTACAGAGAATATTACAGATTATTAAGACCAGATGAAGACATTTAGAACTGTCATTTGTCAAAAATTGGGCAAAAATGAATTGTAACGATTTCTTTATGTAAACTGATAAACTAGAAAACAATATTATCACTCTACTTGTAAAATGTGGAATATGAAATCACAGTCACAGTTGCAAGCTCTCTTTGCTCTGTGTAATCATCTGAGTCAAGACAATCAGACTGTATTTAAGATCCAGCAACTCCAAGCTGATGATGGCCAATGCAGATGGATCAGTACTCTTTTCACTAATGAGCAAAGAGTCCTTTGCTGGATTTAAATTTGTATCTCACTGATCTGCACTTAAAATTTGAACTTTTCCACATGATATTCTTATGATGCAGGATAATGAGTGGAAACACATCACACTGGATTAAATAAATAAATAAATAGATAAATAAATAAATAAAATCTATACTCTGAATATGTCTTATTATCACTTACATTGGGTATCAGAATTTCATTTCTTTTTCTTGTTTGGTCAGGAGTTATAAAATTGAATAATAACAAATATCACAAATTGTTACTGTGAAAGACAGCATACTTATTTTTGGCATATTAGTTAACACTAATGTGCCAGTTACGTGTTTATATCACAATTGCTATTCACAAAGGCTGACAATGTATTTACAATAGCTGTAAGATGGGAAAAGTCTTCAGTAGAAATTAATGGATGTTTTTCCTGTAATGAAATGCTTCATTATTAATCTTACTTATCTTTCAGCAATTGAATCTTAATCAATGTCACCTGGAAAAAATTACACTCGACTGGATAGAAACAAGACAACGCATAGCCACAACACTTGAATTTAAAATCAGAAACACACACAGAATCACACAGAATCACACAGAATGACCTGGGTTGGAGGGGACCTCAAGGATCATGTAGTTCCAACCCCCCTGCCTAGCAGGGCCACCGAACATACACCTTTACTAGATCAGGTTGCCCAGAGCCTCGTCCAACCTGGTCTTGAACACCTCCAAGGACGGGGCATCCACAACATCCCTGGGCAGCCTGTTCCAGGACCTAACCACCCTCCTAGTAAAAAACTTCCCCCTAACATCCAACCTAAATCTTCCCTCTTTTAACTTAAAACCATTTCCCCGTGTCCTGCTATTATCAGCCCTTATGAAGAGTTTACTCCCCTCCTGGGAGTAAGTTCCCTTCAGATATTGAAAGGCTGCAATGAGGTCGCCCCGCAACCTTCTCTTCTCCAGGCTGAACAAACCCAACTCCCTCAGCCTGTCCTCATAGGGGAGGTGCTCCAGCCCCCTGATCATCTTCGTGGCCCTCCTCTGGACCCTTTCCAAAATCTCCATGTCTTTTTTGTACTGAGGGCTCCACACCTGAACACAGTACTCCAGATGGGGCCTCACAAGAGCAGAGTAGAGAGGGACAATCACCTCCCTATCCCTGCTGACCACCCCTCTCCTGATGGAGCCCAGGATCCCATTTGCTTTCCGGGCTGCCAGAGCGCACTGCTGGCTCATGTTAAGTTTCTCATCTATCAGGACCCCTAGGTCTTTCTCTGCCGAGCTGCTCTCAAGGACAACTCCCCCCAGCCTGTACAGGTGCCTGGGGTTCTTCCGGCCCATCTGACTATGTACGTGACAGTCTATGTACAGATCTAACTTTTAATTTCCCACATTAAATTATTTTACTCTTCTGCTAATAGAAAAAATTCAACCATTTATGATTATTTTCTAGAATGTATTTATTATCTATATAAATAAGGCATTATTTTTTAAGCTCTTGAATAGTTGATACTTCCATAATTAAGAAAAAAGCAGAACAAACAAAAAAAACCACATATAGTTCCTATGTTGAATCCATTAAAATCTCTTGTATGTTGTCAAGTCAAAATGTTGGATACCTATGGTATAGTACATTTTTGTGAAAGTATATCTGTTTTATCTTGAGCCTAGTAATTACTAAAGGAATGTACATGCCCATGCTGAATGGCTGTGAAGATGCTCAATACTTTGGTAATTGATGTGACAGCATCAGCTCATTGATGTACAATACTTGTCTGGTTTGTGTTTTAGACATACTAAACAATATAATTTTGCATCAGTATATTGAGAAAATTAAATTGATAATTGAACCATTTTGATCAGTTGCGGGAAGAAGACCTGTGACTTTCAAATTATGTTTCTGTATAGATTTCTGATTTGGTCTATATCATAGCTAGTTTGCCAGTGCTTCTAAACAGATATGAGACAACTTTTCCTTATAATAGTTTTAACAATAAAGTGTTTCCAAAATTGTGTAAGAAATGTCAGAGATGTGACATTTTTTGAAGACCATAAACTGCCAGCCTTAATTATCTGCTTCCTCCATTGGAACAAGAAATATGAAATAAAGTACTATCTATGGTATACTTTTTATCTTAAAATTACATATTTCAAAACTAGGTTATGTCATTATTTTTAATTGTGTGACATCAATGTCTGCTTGCCAGACCATCCATAAATATTAGGAAAGAATAGGATAAGTGTTGTGGTTTAACACTATAGGTGGCTCAGCACTGCACAGTCGCTCACTCACTCCCCCGTTTCCCAGCGGGATGGAGGAGAGAATGAAAAAATAGCAACAAAAACAAATTTGAACATGTGAGTTGAGATAAAAACTATTTACTTAGAGAAAAGGAAAAGGAAAATGGTTATGACTACACATATACGCAAATGCAAAAAAAGGGATGAACAAACAACTGGCTACCACCCCCCTGTTCCAGCTGAAACTAAGACACAAAAGTAGCATTAAGTGAGCTTCTTGATTTCTCCAAGTTATCATTACATGGTTTGTTCAACATAAACTATTTTATGCTGGCATGATATTTTAGTGCTATATGCTGTTTTCAGATAATGAAAGTATTATTTCCATAGCAACTTTATACATAAACCACATAGCATTGTATAGAATCACAGAAAGAATCACAGAATGGCTTGTTTTGGAAGGGATCTGAAAGATCATCTAGTTCCTACACTCCTGCCATGGGCAGGGATGCCAACCACTAACTCACACTCAACATCAGGTTGCCCAGGTTTCCATCCTATCTGGCCTTGAACACCTCCAGGGATGGAGCATTCATAGCCTATCTAGGTAGCCTGTTTCAATGCCTCACCACCCTCATAATAAAGAGTTTGTTCCTAATATGTATATAAGCTCTGTGTATATATATAAGCTCTGACTTGCCCCAGTTATTAGAAGAGAGGTGATTCATGCTGTGTACCCAGAGTGTCACTAAGACACACAAAAAAATATCAAATGTTGTTCTCTCAGTTTACCACAAATTCATAGTCAGGATGATGGGGAAGGGTAGGCAGGTGATAGTAAAAAAAGTAGGAAATAAAAGCAAGGGTTCTCTATAGAAAGCAAGAAGTAATCATCACTATGGATTACAATGGCATTCCATTGATCCAAGGATGTCTTAAGGTTGATGAGGAGGATTCTCCCTCTTTCTTCCTTTTACTTCCCCTTTCTCTTGTTTTAACAGTCATTTTACTGTCCTGTCAGTCTTGGGTTCCTAGGTAACAGCACATGTTGGTGAGTACATCCCCTCTCAGGTGGCTGATCTCCTTCAAGGACCACTCTCCAGGAGATTGCTTGGCTGTACCTTGGACTCTGGCAGAACCAGTTTAACTTCATTGCCCCTGGCATTCATGAATGGGCATAGGCAGGTCTGGCAAGACAGGAAATAGCTATGGGCCTTCGTGTAAACATTGAGACAAAGTGCTAAATGGCTCATACAAACTTTGAGATAAGGAAACTCACAGCAAACTTTGAGTCCAAAGCAGAGTACAAGAATACAGCTGCTGAACCATTCTGTCCTACTATTAAGGTCACACCTGCTCATGGTCTATGATTGCTTTGCACATATGCTAGTATATGGTTGTTATTAGTACAAACATTAATCTGTAAAATCTCAGATGAAAATGAAATAAATTTAATAGGATAGTTTAAATGCTCATAAAAGGCTTTATATGTAAGCAAGGTACATAGCAAGTAGGGTATAGCGTTTCGGAAGTATATACTGCATTTAGCAGTGTCACCGAGAGAAAGTGAATGTGTGTATCACTTTGACCACAGAGATGAGATGGACTGTCTCAATAAAGAATGTCAGTATTTCACCCCATTCTCATCTTCTTCAATAGCAAAAGGAACATAAAGTTCACTCTTCCTGTCCTACTTTCTGCTTTTTTCTTTACTGGAAATATTCTCACTCTCATCTCTCACCTCTAAGGAAATGAAATTTTCTTTCATCTTCATAAAGACAATTTTCCATGATTTTCCCATTTTTGCAGGGGCAAAGTGACCGATTCTGCTGTCCTAATGGTTTTCCTAGCCCATATAAGCAAGACGGATTCATGATTTAAATAAAATTGATAAGATGCTGCATATGAATAAATATGAATATATGTTGTATATGAATAAAAATTCCCACTTGCATGTACTGCTCAAGTGTTCGGTTTGCCTGTATGTCTGTATGCTGCATAAAAAAAACAAAACTCAACATTTGCCTAAATAACATTTGAAAAATAGCACTGAAGAAAGATATGTAAGCATGCTCTTACTTCATAAATTAAACAGAACTTAGCCTAATGAGCTCAGTGTTAGAGCTATAATTCTGTTATCAAAATTACAAGATAAGCTATAGATACAGCATGTTTAACTGATCAAAGAAATACCTCCCAAGTGCTTACATGAGATATATGCTTTTTTAAAAAGAAACTTGACATTTCTTCTGCAAAAATGAGCTAAAACAGTATTTTTTTTCAACAGAGAAATTTCATCAAAACTTTTAAAATTACCTTCTTTTAATTAAAAAATAAACAAAAACCGTGAACAATTGTATAGTTTCTTATTCAGTTCAGTACTTTTTTCTTCTAATGCACTAACTTCAGTAATGGTCAGTATGACTCTCATATCTTTAAAAGTTAAATTCTGAAAATAAATGACTATGTTAGAACAGAAGCCAAAATGAAATCATTGGCAGATGTGCACTTGTATATTCTTCCCAGCTAGATAGAAAAGCTTTTTAATATTTCTGAAGTGAGTCCTAAATCTGGTAAATTTAATTTTTGTAATGGGCTCTGTTTGCTCTGTGACAATAATATGAATAATATGAAATAAGAACGGTGGCTACATGGCAGAATGAAAAGTTGAGACAAAATATTCTAAAGTGCAGGAGTGAAGTTGATGATGCCGCTCTTTTCAGTGATGTGCAATGGAATGAGGCAATGGGCAGAAACTAGAACACAGAAGTTTAATACAAGCACAAGGAAGAACTTCTATACTGTGGGAGTGGCAGAGCCCTGGAACAGGTTACCCAGAGAGATTGTGGAGTATCCTTCCCTAGAGATATTCAAGACCTGTTTGGACGCTTTTCTGCGCATTTTTTCCCCTGAATATGTACATAGAATCCTCATGTGAATGCACTGGCTATTTTTAAGTGAGTTTTGTTTTAAACCTGACTGTCTATTGTAGTATATTTTTTACGTGTTTCCATTTCTTCAAGCTGTCAAGCTATGTTGGCTGAGTTTCTGTGGAACAGAAATATCATGTAATTTACAATTAGGCTATGTGCAGGCATTATTATCATGAACAGGCTTAGGCATACTCAGCACGTAGAACCTAATTTGCATCTAATAAGGTACTAATGCTTTACACAGCAGTTCCACTATTTGATAATTTCCTATTTAGACTTACTGGAAAAGACCAAAACCAATGTTTTTTAACATGAAAAAGAAACAAACAAAAAAACATATTTGAATTGTCATATATTTTGTTCCACTTGTTGATAACAGCACATTTAGTGATTATTTTTTCCTTGCTCCCTTTTCCTGTAAATGCTTATAACATAGTATATCTCTATATTTGTGTTCCAAAAGTAAAATTTAAAAACTATTGATAGACTAATTTCAAGCTACCAGTTCATCTGGAACTGTTAACATCTTGAAAAATTACATTTTTCAAAATACATGATGAATTTGTACAGTATGTGTATGTGTATGCTTGTCTACAATCCATCTTAGAAACAAGAAGACAAAACATGATTTTTATTTATTTATTTATTTATTTATTTCCTTTTAAAATACTATGGCACACAGGACAGAACTGTTCTGTTACTAATTTTGAAAACTTTACACAATTTCTTTAACTATGGAAAAACAAATAGAACATATGTAGCATATACTAACTTACAATTATATTTTAATTTATTTCTTCATACAAACACAGCTTAAGGAATATTGCCAAGATGTTAGGAGTATATTATAAAAAAGAAATCAAATGCCAAAGAAAACAAGGGAAATTTTTCCGCTGATTTCACTTTGGGTTTTCTCTTATACTTGACAAAAAAGTGCTTTACAACAACTGTCTTAAAAGTTTCAGTGCCTATGTGGCAATTGAGAGGATTACTTGACTCTAAATCTACAGTGAAATTATTGTTAAACCAGTGGACAATAATTCTAGGCTGCAAAGATTGTTAAGATAATGGATCACAGATAGATTGCTACAGAGATTTTTAGGCTGTTAGCATACTACATAATGCCAAATCAGAATTTGATTGTTTGGTTCTCAGGTAATTGGCAAGCCAAGTACATCTGAAAAGTATGAGTCTGATTTATCACAATGGAAGACAGCAAGTACTCAGGTGACTTTTGTTCACTCCAGACCAGTCACCTCCAGGCATTAGTTTTTGAATTGACATTCAAATATTGCCAACCTCAGGAGGAAGAGGGAGGGGAAGTGGGAGAGAAAGGAGAGAAAGGAGAGAAGAGGAAGGAAGAGAGGGGAGGAGAGAAGAATAAGAACAGGTCAGGATAATTTAACTTTGATAATAAACTCTCCCTACATTGCGCAGAACTGTGAGTTTTCTGTCAGTGAGTAAACAAAGGAGAAATACAGAGGAGATTCAAGATCTATTGCACAGAAGGAAATAATAGAAGTTAAATAAGATTGCACATTTGTAGTAAGATAAATAATACAATAAAGTAGGTGCACTAAAGAAAAAGTATGAATTATTTTCATAAGATAAATCAGTTTAGTGTCACCTGTTCTCAAAATAAAGGCTATTTATACCCACTATATTATTTCTATGAAATATGAAGTAAGTAAGATTGTTTTTGTTCAATCCAGCAACTAATTTAAAGGAACACAGAACTTTTCTGTTTGAAAAATGAAGCAAAAATAATAAAAGTTTCAGTATGGCTTTTCTTTAAAATCCTTTAGGGAATGTGATATTTACATGATGATTATTATTAATGTACCAAGGAAATTAATGTTTTCAAGCATTTCAATCTGTAAATTTAAGCTTAATTACTACTTTACCTTAATGACTACATTTTATGTTCCTTATAAAACAAATGTTCTCCAAAGTAACCACATTTTTAAGTTCTGACTGACAGGATGGCTTTCTGTTACTTCTTACTGACTTCTCTGTAGTCTTCACAATTTTCCTGAAAAGAAAAAAACAAATTATTAAGACTTTCATCAGACATCAAACAAAATATTCCAGAAGAGCCTTGAGAGGTTTTTCCTAATCATACCAAAATGTAGTTTGTGTCAGCTGTTTTGTCTGTAACGTATAGGTGCCTGAACAGATTATCATATAACATAGAATTTAATAAAGCTTGACACATAGCATTCAGTCATTCTCTGTCAAGGGTTAAATACAAGGCGCTGTAATTTCCACCTCTATGTGTTTGAAAATTCAGTACCTGGGGGTTAATTCTGTAGAACATATGTATTAGTTAGAGGACTGCTGTCTCCTTACTTATGATATATGGAGATATTGTAGTTAGTGAAGAATTAAAGAGAAATGATATAAAATATTTTGGTCCTCATGGAAGTAAGCATGACAGTTTTAGATTTTCTTTATACAGCTTCAAAAATTATAACATTGTCAGAGCAACTGATAAAGATGAACATTTTAAGTGGAATCTGTAAAATTCATATCAGTTCAGTCTTATCCATCAACAGGCACTTCCAGAAATATTCTTTACAATAACTTAATAAATTATTGTTTTGTTTTGGTAGAAAAACAACCATTAGTCATGTTTTAAAAAATTTAGTAAATGTGTAAGGAATAATAAGAAATGACCTTTTCACCTGGAGGGCTATCAGCACAAAAGGAGTTACTGGAGCCTGACTGGTATAGGGCCTTTAATAAGCAAACTGTTAAGTAATCAAGACACAATAAGAAAAAATAAAATCAGAAATTATATGCTGTACATTATTAATATGCCCAAGTATGAGATCTGTTGTTGCTTACCAAAATGTTTGTGGCCTTGTGGTAGTAGGATGAACAGGAAAGTAGCATTTACAGCATAGAAATCCAGCTGACACAGTGTAGGAAGGAGGATAAGACTGTTCCTTGGATGAATGAAACATTTTGCTGTAGTCCTACAGGGTGTGCTAATCACTTGTTTATGAACACAAAGAAATTAATACTTTACTCAGAAGACACACATTTAAGTATGCTGTCACACTGAGAACAGACCATCTCTCGTCAAAAAAATATTTCATGGAATTAGAACAGAATCTCACACAGATAGGTACTAAAACTCTGTGCTATAGCATCTGTAAAAGAGACAATTATAATTAACCCAGTTCTCCTCCTGCAGAACAAGAGGGGTATTTTTAAATAGGACTGACTGCAATCATTGTGCAAATATAATCACTTTTTTTTTTTTTTTTTTTCAGAAACAAAAGACATAAAACTGTAAATCCTCATTCTCTACTCTAGTCACAGTGAGCTGACTGAACTAAGCTGTACAGTTTCCGTTATATTTTTGAATAATCCTGCATTTAATTGTGATATACATATTTTCCAGAGGACAATGTTTCCCTTATGGCGTGTTTTGTGAAGTGCTTTAAGTCCAGAATGTTTACAGTTTTTAAAGCAAGCATTTACAGGCATAAATTAAATGCAAAATCTGTCTCAGAGAAGAAATGAACAAGAGCCGCAGTAGATAGTTTATTGTTTCACAAAATCAACAATTAACAGTTATCCACAAAATAAGTAGCTGAATTTTACTTTCTGAGTTTCACTAAGACATGGGAGAAAAGGAGGTTTGAGCGTTGCAGGAGGAAGAGCTAATCTGTCTCAAGGTGGAGCTATATCTTATACTAAATGACACTAGCAGATTAAAGCACTCTGATGGGGAAGGGCTTAAAGGCTGAGTCAAAAGCCAAGAAGTCTCTTTATTCACGCCTACCTCCCAGCCCCTGGCAATCTGACTAATAACAAACTGAGCTAACAAGAAAGACTAGAAAGAGCACAGAGAACACAGAAGCAGCTAGGATCTAAAAATCTGACGAGCCGAGTGATCAAGTAAAGCTGTGCTTACCATCTTGTTTGTTTACTGCATCCGAGTGCTTGCAAACAGTTAACTGCATGCAGAAAAGTCAGCATAGCTGTGAAGTATGCTGTGAATTTTAATTGAGAGAAAAGGAAAACTGCTTACAGGATGGTCTAATGTGCACTCTGTCTGGATTTTTTCTTTTCAGTTGGACGCTTTGTACTTTGTCTTCTGAACAAGGATTTTGACTTTATGGAGCTGTAGCATCACCAGAGCTTTCAGCAAATAAACTGAGAAGAAAGTTCATATTTTTCACAGAGAAAAATTACACTGCATTCACACAGCTGGTCCAATTGTGCATTACTGAGCATTTCAGGGGGGTTTACTGCTGTACAGGTAAGTAAAATATTCCAGTTTGTTAAGTAACTCTAAGAAATTCATTTCACAGTACCAATTAGTTTTATTTTTTTTCTGTATGACTTTGAATTACTTTTAGGTTAAATGATGGGGGTTTATACTCCTGTTGCAAACAATCTTCCAGGTGCATTTATTCATCTTGTAAACAGTATATCTAAATAGTAGAATATGCTTATTAAGGAAACACTGACCTGATGTCAGTTGAAGGTGAAATGAATAGATGTTACCTTTTATTTTCTGAAGTGCAAAAATTGTCTTAAATACTTTGACTGTGTTCACTTCAGAAATTAATAAACGATCGTAAAGGCTTTTAGAAAATGCCACTTCCAGGATGGAGGTTTTGAAATTCCTTGGTTTTGTTTGTTTGTTTGTTTGTTTTTTAATAGTTGACTTTAAACAAGCAAAAAATAGAATCCCAAGTAAAATTTAAAATAATAATAAAGTAATTTCAGTGTTCTAAGAACCTGTTGTTGATTATTACTTGTCAATCATGTAAGTTCTTTCTGTAAAGTGATTAATTCTGAAAGTATTCAACATTGCTTTGTAGAGAAGACTGTGACATTTTTTGTCTTTCAGAATTTATACTGCAAAAATACATTATGCAGTTAGACAGTGACCTACTGAAAGCAGATTAACTCAGCTAACTTAAGTTACTAGATAGAATTTTCTGAGAAAGCTCACCCCAGGAAACAGAAAAAACATCAAACTTGTCAAGTCTTTTAAACCAAATTTTATTTCATTGTGAATTCATGTTGATCATCTGCCACTGGAAAGCAGTTTTCATTTTACAGTTGTAGCCCACCAAGAGTTTCATCATATGTTCTTGAGTGTTCAGAACAAAACCAAAATTTTAAAAAAGAAAAAATAAAAGAATTCTTGTATTATTTTCTAAGTGTGTGTGTGTGTTTATGTGTGTGAGAGAGTTCTAGTAATGTTGTCCACAGAAGTATGATGATGATTAAAATGTGACTGCTTTCCAACTGGTAACAAATGTTGTTATTGTCATTTCTAAGAAGAAGGCTTTCATTTTAATAAATATATTTTTTTAAATATGTGCTTGAATGCTTTTCAGATTTTATTTTTTTCATTTATGTTTCCCCTGGGATTTTTAAAGTACAGTACGAATTTAATGTAGATCAAAGCTGGAATTTCTATTGGGGGGGGGGGGGAAGTGTAGAAGGAGGTTCAGCTAGTCATACAGTAGGTTTGGAGACGGCGTCTGTGAAAAGAACCTGTGTTCTTTTACCTTGGGTCAGTGGAAAATACATTGATGAATATAAATCATATATATAAATGAATATAAATAAATTTCTAGCATACTCTGATCCTAGCATTATTCTGCATACTTCAAAATAAAGTTTTGTTGTGTTGTATCTTACCCTATACACATTGAGGGGAAAAAAAAAAATAATAATACAAAGAGCAACTTAAAAATATATATTAAACATATGCAGTTAGAGTTCAAGTTCAAGGACTATTCTATGAGACAAAATAAATTATTTTTTCTACTAAAACAGACATGTATTTAGGGGGCACTTTCAAACACCACAAGTTGCACTCACTACTTCTAAACTCACACATCTGCTTCCAGTTACCAAAATTTTCTGATGGAGAAAACACAGTTCCCTTTGCATACATTTACTGTTGGAGTGTGTGTGTGTGTGTGTGTGTGTGTGTGTAAAAAACACTCATACCAAAGCACTGAGATACTTACATATGTAAGTCCTTGCATCCTTGAGAAGAGGTGCTACTAATAAGGTACCATTAATACTGAAAATGTATTTTTGAGAAACAGCAAAACGTATGATCGTACTTTGAGAACGTTCAGGCATGTAGTTGAATATATTCTCAGAAAGGGCTCTAATCCTTCTGAAATTAACACTTCAAGTGGTTAATTCTGTAGTGATAGTTAATTCTGCAGTGACATTTTGGACTTCCTGTTATAATAACTTACTTGGAAAATTGATAGAATTTTACTATCTGGATTTCCTAAGAAACCTATTTAGATCAGTCATAGAATGGAGTGCACCAAAATGTTGTTCTGAAGTAAATCTTCCATTCCATTTGAAGATTTCACTCCATGTCACATACCAAGAAAAATTTTCATTCACACTAATTAGATAGACACAGATAATGTTCACATGAAAAGTGTAGTATAAACAAATTTCAAACAATAACAAATACTTGACCTAAATGTGTATGTTTTGCTCTAGACTTCACAGTTGTACAGTAACGATGCATTTCTCAGGAATTGCAAAGTTTGAGACCAGTATGGTGGCTGACAATTTAAGTTACATAACATATTGATGATACTACCAATAGTTTTTAACTAGTAAGACAGAGTTAACTCTGTGTACATTTCAGAGTTCTGGTGTCAATATCTATAATAATTGAAAGGAACCGAATAAGCAGTCCCCAGATAATCTCTTTGTTACTTGCCCACCTATTTCTTCTGAAATGTGATGCATTTTATTTTCTCTCTTCTTTTTCTTTAATTGTATACACAATTAGATGTATATTTTATACTATCATGTTACACTATTAAAGAGGGTTAAAATGTGTTCTTTTACTAAATGTACATGAACTGTGTTATGCACATTAAAAATTATCTACAGGAAAAACAGTATTTTGTCTACTTCCTTTTCAGTTTGAGGATACAAGGATTACAGAGGAAATAACTTTTAACTTGCATACATAATGCAGAATCAAAGGAGATGTTCCCTGTATCCTGTTAGAATGTATATATATATATTTTTTACAACACATTGTTCAATGAAACCATATCTTGTATCTTCTCTTTAGCAGCTGGACAAAATTAAGCTGAGCTTAGAAAGGTACTTTTAAAATCTGCAATGTTATATGGTGACGTAAAGAATTAATCCAAAATATATAAGCTTTGAAGTAAGTTGCTTGGGGCAGTAATTTATTCTTTCTGTACACTGGTAAACCATATGCTATATAAATGGTTTATATATAGAAAATGCTTTTCTGATTATCTTTTACTGAGGTAAAAGATACCTCATACTGAGGTAAAAGATACAGCATGAAAATACTGAAGCACTCCTTAGGACTGGCTGTTGATTCAGTACATTAAACTAAATATTTCAAGAAAAGCTGAGACAGGGCAGTTTAGGGATAAGCAATCTCCCTTCCTGCCCCTCCCTCTCCCTGCCCCCCAAAAAAAGAAAGAAAGAAAAAAAAACATACAAAACACAAATTGCACAAATTGTGAAATCATGACTCTTGCTTTTTCTTTTTCCATGCCTCCCCCCACCCCTTCTTTATTATAGAATCTGCTGACCAAGATGAAGCTCTGGATTTTTGTGGTATGTTCAGTTCTGGTTACATCTGATCCTTTCCAGTCAGAAACATCTTTTAATAGAGTCAGAGGATCTTGTCAGAGTTTGTGTTCCTGTGAAGAAAAGGATGACACTATGATTATAAACTGTGAAGAAAGAGGCATCAAGATGGTGTCAGAAATAAATGTCCCACCATCACGGCCCTTCCATCTTAATTTGTTAAACAATGGCCTGACAATGCTACATGTGAATGATTTTGCTGGCCTTGTTAATGCTATCTCTCTACATCTTGGATTTAATAATATTGCAGATATTGAGCCTGGGGCTTTTAATGGTCTCAACCTTCTTAAGCAACTTCACATCAATCACAATTCTTTAGAAACACTTAAAGAAGATACATTTGATGGATTGGAAAATTTGGAATTTCTTCAAGCAGACAACAATTTCATCACAGTGATTGAAGCAAGTGCCTTTAGCAAGCTCAGTAGGCTTAAAGTGCTTATTTTGAATGATAATGCTATCGAGTACCTTCCTCCAAACATATTTCGTTTTGTGCCGTTGACTCATTTAGATCTTCGGGGAAACCAGTTACAGACTCTACCATATGTTGGCTTTTTAGAACACATCGGTAGAATACTAGACCTTCAGCTGGAAGATAATAAATGGGCTTGTAACTGTGATTTGCTTCAGCTGAAGACATGGCTGGAAAACATGCCTCCTCAGTCAATAATAGGAGATGTTGTATGCAATAGTCCTCCAGTTATCAAAGGCAGCATACTAAACAGGTTGAAAAAAGAATCACTTTGTCCCATTCCTACTGTCAATGAACTTGAAGATCCTTCAGGGTCACTGCCCTTGGTTGTAACCACCACTGTAAGCGATAGCCACCTGTCAACTAAGGTCATTCCTATGCTGAAAGCTCCTACTAAAGAAACAAATTTAATGCTTCATACTTCAAAGCCAACTACACAATTTCCAGGAATCTATTGTCCCATTCCCTGTCACTGCACCAGCCATATGCTCTCAGGAGTTCTCATGCACTGTCAGGAGCGAAATATTGAAAGCCTGTCTGATTTAGGACCTCCTCCTACAAATCCTAAAAAACTTATTCTAGCAGGAAACATTATTCAGACATTACTTAAGTCAGATCTTATGGACTATGCTAGTCTAGAAATGCTTCATCTGGGAAACAATCGTATTGAAATCCTTGAGGAAGGAGCTTTCATGAATCTGACTAGACTGCAGAAACTGTATCTCAATGGCAACCATCTTACAAAGCTAAGTCAGAATCTTTTCCTTGGCCTTCAGCACCTTGAATACCTGTACCTTGAATATAATGCCATCAAAGAAGTTTTACCAGGGACATTTAATACAATGCCAAAACTTAAGGTCCTCTACTTAAACAATAACCTTTTGCAAACTTTACCACCCCATATCTTTTCTGGGGTGCCACTTGCCCGATTAAATCTGAAAACAAACCAGTTTGCTTACTTGCCTGTGAGCAATGTCTTGGATGAACTGAATATGTTGGTACAAATTGAACTTGAAGACAACCCCTGGGACTGTACATGTGATTCAGTTGGACTGCAAAAATGGATACAAAAGCTGAGTAAGAGTACAATGATGGGTGACGTTTTTTGTAAATCTCCAGGACACTTAGAAAAAAAAAACCTGAAATCCCTCAACAGTGAAGTCTTGTGTCCAGATTTAATAAAGAGCCCTGCCCTACCAACTCATGCCAGTTTTGTAGTTGTAGCAACTTCTACTACTAGCAACACTGCAGATACCATCCTGCAATCACTTACAGATGCTGTCCCACTTTCTGTTCTAATACTGGGACTTCTAATTGTATTTATAATTATTGTATTTTGTGCAGCAGGAATAGTTGTTCTTGTTCTGCATCGGCGGCAACGATGTAAAAAGAAACAAGCCAATGAACAAGTGAGGGATAGTAGCCCAGTTCACCTTCAGTACAGCATGTATGGGCATAAAACAACACATCACTCAACAGAGCGTCCAGCTGCAGGTCTCTATGAGCAACGTATGATTACTCCCATGGTTCAGGTCTATCACAGCCCATCCTTCAGCCCGAAGCATACTGAACAACAAGAAGAGGAAAGTGAGAAAGCAACTAATGATTCCAAACATCTCTGCAGAAGTCTCCTAGAAAGAGAGAATAGTTCACCACTTACTGGTTCAAATGTCAAGTATACAGCTGCAGATCAATCTGCAGAATTTCTGTCTTTTCAAGATGCCAGCTGCTTGTACAGAAATATTCTCGAAAAAGAGAGGGAGCTGCAGCAACTTGGAATCACAGAGTACTTAAGAAAAAATATTGTTCAACTCCAGCCTGAAATGGAAGTACATTATCCTGGAACACATGAGGAACTAAAGCTAATGGAGACACTAATGTACTCCAGACCAAGAAAGGTTTTTCTAGAACAAACTAAAAATGAGTATTTTGAACTCAAAGCTAATCTACATGCTGAGCCTGACTACCTGGAAGTCCTTGAGCAGCAAACATGAAGTGATAACACATTGGTCTAGGGCCAAAAATCTGTAATTCCATTTTAAGTTGGAGCTATTGAAAATAAAAGTGCCTTGTAATGACATGTCAACAATTAGAACTTAAGCACATCAGTAATCCTAGCAAAAAAACAAACAAACAAAAAACAAAACAAAACAAAACAAAAAACTCAGGGATCACTGTGGGAAGCCATGGGGTTGTGTGTAGACAATATGTCTCAACTCAAGTTAAACGTGAATTGTGTGATTGAACTGTGAGAGGAAGATTGCTTATTGCAATATTCCTTAGCATTTTTTAAAGGTGTGTGTGGCGTTCTCTTTTGTGTACCTAACCTATGAAAAAAAGTTTGCTACCTGTACTCTCTGGTTTTCCCCTAGTTTAATTAGATTCCTTAAAACAAACACAAAAAGAAAAACAAACAAGCCCTCACACCTGTATTTGTAGTTAGAAGCTTAGAGTGTATTAAGTATTAGTATGAGCACTGCATACATGACCGTTGTCTACAACCACACCTAACATACTCTTATAATAAATATGAAAGGATTAAAAATGTTGTCATGCTAAATGTTCGTTAAAAACAAAAAAAGAACAATTTCTGTGTATCCATCCATTGACACAGAGCCTGCATATATTTAATATTTTATATGGAACTTCATCATATGGATTCTTTATCAGTATGAGGAACAAAACATATATGTGTTTACCCAACATCTTACAAGAAGAACTGCAAGCCTTTTGATACTTACCCTATCTGATAGCTTTACTTAAGTTTGGACAATCTTTTCTTAAGCTGCTGCTATAAAATATTGTGCATCACTGGTGTTTCAACTCACAATCATGGGCAATTGGAAAAGCTACTGAGGTTCAGCTGTAAATATATTGCTGTATTTGATAAGTTCGATTTTTATATATCTATCTATAAAAATAATTTCTGTGCTGGCTTTAACTATCCTTGGAGGAAATTAGTTTGCTGCAACTGGGAACTTCTAGGTGCAAAAGCAGATTCTTTCCCTCACTACCCAAAAGCAACTTCCAAATAGAACAACTGCAATAAAACATATGTGTGAGGAACAGTAATAGTATTTAGCTGTTATTTGTACAAAAATATGTTATATTTTGCAGAATCTAGAAGAAAGTAAAATGTTGTGGGAAAAAAAAAATACAAAAAGAAAAAGTAGAACATGTCAGATTTATTTTTGCAATGAATTCTAGCTAGATTTATATATACTATTTATTCTGTATAATTTGTATTTATTATTATTTTTTTTTCCAACTCACTAGAAAAGAAAAAAGCATATTCCTAGCTGCCTATCAGGAAAATTAAGGAACTGATCAGTGAAATTGAAATAAATATTTTTTTAAATGTCTTTTTTTTTTTTTTTTTTTTTTTTTTTTTTTTTTTTAGAATTCACTTTTTAAAGAATAAGGCAGCAATTTCTGCATGCACAAGTTTAGAATTGTTCAGAAATTGTCAGAAGACAATGCTTTTCATTGTTGTCATGTGGACAGGATTGTCTTGTCTGGAGTGCAGTAAGGTCATTCCGTTTCTGTGCATGACTGATATTCTGACCTTCCTATATCTTCCTCTGAGCAAATCTTCTGTAAACTGACAATGCATGAAGAACTTCCATTTTGCTAATTTTCACTTGTTGAGCTAAGGATCAACTGAATTGCTACAAGTCTACATAGGAATGCCAAACTTTACATTGAAGTCTTGATAAATATCTCAAAGAGATATATTCTTTAGTTTATCTTACTGCTGATGAATTACCTGTATGTATATACAAATGTGAGCTCTTCATTTTATTTGCACAGAGGTTTATAGGTTTCTGACATATTTTTTCTCTATATTATTATACACAAGTCAGATTCTCAGTTCTTTCAAATTTGCATAAAGATAATGTCTTAAATGGTGCTAGTCTATTTTCTGCAACTTGAGGATCTGACCACTTGTCTATGTTAACAAATCAATTTCCTTATTAACATTTTTGAGAAATCATCACTTTACTATTGAAAACAAACTCCTTGGTTTCCAAGAATCAAAATGCTATTTGTTAGAAAATAATAATATTTCTTCTTTCTATAAATGAGAATAATTTAGTTTAGAATACCTCTGTATTCATAAGAATTAGGAAGAGTGAATCTGGTTACAATTTATATGTTTTCTTGCTGTCTTTGTTCTAGACAAGGGTAATGCTGAGTACTACTTGTGGAGGTAAGAATAAGACAAAGTTGGAAAACACAACTATATTAAATTTACATTAATTTAAATATCTAGCGCTATTTTAACTATTTTAATTATTTTAAAGACATGTGAATGGACTTCATGGACCTGTCACAGATTTGGAAACCTAAACCTTGTTTTCTAGGAGAGACCAGAGTTCAATTGGGATTGCATAGAGCATTAAAGTGACACTAGTTCTCTACATTTCAGCAATTAAATTCCACTCAGAAAATAATCTAATAATAACCAATGAAAAAAATGATTTCAGTCAATGGGAACTGCACTAATAACTGACTGAATTTTTAATCTGCCCCACAGAGGTTGTTTTTTTTTCTAAATTCTCAGGGATTTAAAATTTGTGCAGAGAGAAAAATAACAAATATTTATAAGGTACATTAAAAGCTTTAGTACTTCAGTGTTTTGGTGTCCTTCATTTCAGTGGTAATTTCTATTAGCAAAAATGGGTGTAAAATTAATACTCTGCAATTGGCAAGATGCAGGGAAATGATAATTCAGGCCCTCAGGCTTTGATTTAAGAGAAATAGTTTCAGACTAAAAACAATTGCCACATGCACAGATGTCACTTTGCTTAGCTGTTAACAGAAAATTGGCAGAATGCTGAGGACAACTGTGTGACAAAACGTTCTTCTTCATTGCCATCTCAAGGCATCAGAAAAAAGAATGAGCTAAATTCAAAGCAACTCAGTTACAAAGCTGTATCAGAGCATCACTCAGAACAAATAAATAGACCTTTAGCTTTTAGCTTTCCCTCAGATGGGAGATTCACACTACTCATTATATCAGGGTGACTGTACTCTGTGGTAGTGTGTAAAACAGCAAGAAGTTTTGCAGTATCCAGGAATCACAAAAATATGTCACATCATCCATTTTCCTGTCATCTGTTCCTATTGGACTATCATGTATTAAATGTTTGTATGACGAGGTGAGAGCAGTTTTCTTTCTGTTTTCTTTCCTCATAATAACATTCTAAGACTGTTCTTTTCCAGCTATGAAGAAAATGTACATTGCTATTAAAAAAAAAAAAAAAAAAAAAAGCTTTATATGATTATTCTTCAGCTGACAAATATCAATATTAGCTGACACAAAATCATAACACAAGGAATGTAGTATATTTGAAAGGGAAAAGGATGAAATATCTATTTGTAAAGGTTCCTTGGAATGTGTTCACAATAGCAATTAGAAAAATTACCTAATATTGTTACTATTTCTGGAAACTTGGAAAATTTACTGAGGATTTTTTTTTTTTTTGTCTTTTTTTATAAGCCATGTTCTGATATTTATTTATTTTCTCCAATGATGGATACAATAAAGTGGTTTCATACCTTTCACTTAGCTAGAATAATGGAGGCTGGAAGAAAAGCTGGAAGCTTGACAGTCTGCAGCAAAGTGAATCCATTTTTCTCTTCTCAGCATGATCCTTAAAATGTTTGCAAGAGTAGTGCTTTATCAAGCACACTGGTGTACTTGAGAGGTATATTTTTGTTGCTAGGGTACTTCAAGATAACCAACACTACTATTTTCCCTCTTATATTTGAGAGAAAAAAAATATACAAATAACAATATGGACCCAATCCCTAAATAAAATGGGGGAAAAAAAAAAAAAAAAAAAAAAAAACCAACAAACAAACAAAAAAAACCCCACCACCACCAACAAAAATAGCAATGAAAAAAAATTGTATATTTGCACTTATTTTATCTTGGCTTTATCTATTTAACCTCATGAAAGTCAAATGCATTTCCTTTTTTTCTTCTACATTTTTTTTTTCTCATGAGCTTTTAATATTGATACTGAATATATTAACTATAGTAATGCTTTTTCAAGCTTCTGAGCAGAAAAAAAAGCGACACTCCACAAAAACACTTTCTATCAGAAAACTGAATTTGCATGTAAAGTGGCGCATTTGCCTATTTGATATTTTTACACATTCTTCTCCATTAGAATGACATATCTTCTCTAACCAAATACTAAAATGAAAATGAGTCTGTACTTTTTTGTCTGTGATGTGTCAAAGCTACAGGATTTGCATGTGAACTTTCTTCACCTGCAGTTATTGTTTCTCTATTTGGAACCTGAGGATCAGGTTCTGTCCCCTCTCTTCATGACAAAGAAGTTCCCAGTATAACCTCTAATAGCAGCTCTTTATATAATATGCTGTTCACATACACAGAGATTGCTAATTGCATAGTATTCCAAACGGAGAAGTTATGTATGACTGAAAGGGCAATCTATTTTACCAATATCCCTGTATCTGAATATAAAATGTATACTTATTGCAACAAAAAACATCATTTCAGAGGGTTTAGACTTAGAGACAAGCAAACAAAACAAAACAAAACAAAACAAAACAAAAAAAAGACGGAGACTGGGTATCAAAATCATCATCAGAAGGAATTCTGAATTATTATTCTGAGGATGCGGTTTTCTAGAGCCATACAGCTTATCAGCCACACCAGAACAATCTGTAAGTTTCATGTGGATGCCCTGAAACCATTATGAGTACTTCTCTTAATTCAAAAGATTAGCTGATACCTGTGCTGAAGACAGCATACTTCTATTCTCTTGTGATGCCCCAGTACAGAATATCTCCATTTCCATCATGGACAAATACTGCTCAGCCACAAATAGCTCTGTGGCAGTAAAACTGAAACCTACTCCTTTGAGAGGCTTTAAATGTGTTCATTGCCTTCAGTTTTCAGTTCCTTTGGCATTTGATATTAGATGCATCTTACTGGATTTGGGACAGGGAAGACCAGTATATTACAGAGCTTGTATGATAGATTTGTCCCTTTTTTATTTTCCAAAGTTTATGATATTCTTGGACTTGTTCCAGATTTTGGTATCAAATCTTTTTTTTTCCTCCTTCTTTTTAAACTTGAAGTATAAATGAGCTGTAGGTGAAGACAATATCAGAAACTTACTTGCTATACTGAAAGGATATAGCATGACATTTTCTTTCCTGCACATCTTCTAGCAGTCAGCTTTGGCCTTTTGACACAACAGAATAAATTCTTAAGAGCAACAGTCTAATGGGAAGCAGCTAACCTCAAGAAAAATGCAAAACACCAGCTGCTGTTCAGCTCTATGAAAGCAAGATGTAATTAATTTTTTTTTGCTGTTGTTCAATCAACTTCAACAAGATGGTGTGCATATGTTCCCCTTACTAGTACTACAAGGACTTCTATAACTTAGTTCATGCTATAGAATGATGGCATAGAGAAAGAAGCAGCAACTTAATTTTATATATCAAAGAGTAGTGTTACTATTATAATTTCAGCTGTTTACTTCTCATTTTGAGACAAATTATTTTAGGAAATATGATTTTAAAAAATCTTGCCATTGTAATTAATTACCTAAAAAACTACAGATGAGTACATAATTAACTGTTCAAACAGAAAGAAATCTGGAATAGTTTATATATGCAGAAATCTGTCCTAGGGAACATTTGCATTGTTGTTCTTCTTTTTAAATAAACTATAACATTTATTTTGTTAGCTCATGAAGCTATTTTTTTAGTCAAAATTAAGAGCCATATAAGCTTTTTTTTTTTTTTTTTTCATTTTTTACTTAAAAAACAACATAACACTTTCACAATTATGCATATTTGAGTTAAATACCTATTAGAAATATCCATACTAGGACATAAGAAAAAGACCAGTACTGCAAAATATAATCTAATACCCTTCTCCTCTTTCCTTTGTGTAAAAGCAACACAGTGTACTGTGCAAAAAATGTATATTTCCTGGGTAAGAAGAAGAAACAGATAAATTATTTTTTATCTTAGTTATATTTACTTTTGAAGATGTGAAATATTTTGAATTTGTCCCTACGGTACTTATTAGTACTTATTAGTTCATATGAGCTTGCAAATACTTAAGAAATTCAGATTTAGAACAATGAAATGCATGTATTTAATAACACAAAGGCATAACTAGTAGGGTATGTAAACATGCCATTTTGTAAATAGAAGGTATTTGCACTTTTAAGAAGATATTGTGTGTGTCAAATATCCTTTGACTATACCTTCAAAATGGGATTCCAAAGATTCTCTTACATCTTTAAGAAACGTTAAATGTGAGACTCAGGCTGTCAGTGCTGAACTTGTTTGTGGTCATCCAGACAGTATGGACATTTAGATATTTGAAGGTCACTGAAAAACTTCAAAGACAAGATGCTGAAGAGCAAGACTAACAGTTAAATATTTTTTAGATGGCTCTTTTCATCATACCCAATTCAATGTTCCATGGAATTAAATAATGATTTAAGGATGAATACAAAATACTAATAAGTCAGAAATGCAGCATTTAGATGCCACTGTTCACAAACAGTAAATGACTCCATGGGATATCAGGGAAAGAAGATTAAAATAGAGAAACTTTAACAGTCTTGTATTACGTAAGTGCCTTTAAGTTTCTTACAACCTCAGAAAAAATGATGGATGAGAGGGGATTTTTGTGCATTGATCACTCATGCATACAGATTTTCTGAAGGCAAACTGTGGGGAGGACAGCTAACTGCTGCCATACATGATATTATGAAGGCTGAATCATGTTCAATAGATTCTAAGATAATTATGTGTTATAAGTTTAAAACTGTTGCTGCTCTAAGCTCTGAAGTGTCATCTGAAGTCAACAGGACTTCTTGCAGACTCAGATTCCATGAAATTTTTTCTTCATAAAAACCTCCACAGGAAGAAAAAAAAAAAAAAAATTATTTTCCTACTTAAAGACAGTCCTGTAAAAAAACTTATTCCTTCTGAACTTTGTTTCCTGTCTTGATATAAAGGCCATTAAAGCTAAGTAAATATTTATTTCAGCTCTTGATTCTGCATAATTTTATTAAAAGTCTATCCTTTGTCTGCAATGTTGTATGTATGTATGTGTGTGTATATATACACATACACACTTCGCACTTATAAGTGCAAAAACTTTGAGGTGTTGCTGCACCAAGTTTTTGACCACCCATAATGAGTTATGAGTATATAATATCAGGTACAGCTCTCTAGGACCAAATTAGATATCAATGTTATATAAGAGATTCTGAAGATATCCATGGCACTGTCTCTTGAAAAGGTGACAGCTATGTGTCTGGGTTTTTTTATTGTGTACTATGAATCTTTTAAATTATGAAGCAGCAGATGTAGCAAAGCTTTTTTGTTTGTTTTTCCTAAAGGAAATTCCTAAGAATTATGATAGTTTCATATTATATTGATCTTCTAATTTAAACCTCTGAAAGGTAGTAGAAACCTGGATACATCACTAACAAAACAATTACTTAGCCAGAAGAGGATATACAAGATTCAAAAATCAGAGATATTAAAGATAAATATGTGATATACTTTGTTCTCTGTACAGTCCCAGTACTTGAAATAATTTAATCTTCTTTAAAAATCTTTTTTTCATATATATATATATTTTTTTTTCCTCTACCAATGCCCATATGTTTTTGTCCTTTCTTGGAACTTCCTCATAGAATTGAGACAACAGATTCACTGCAGTATTAATTGTGTGTACCTGTGCATTAGATCAAGTATGTTCCTTAGCTTGTTTAAGTATTTCTTGCTTTTTTTAAAAAAAAAAAAACAAACCTTTTTATATATTATAAATATTGTCTTGATCCTGTTGTCATGATTTTATGCACCAGGTAATGATGCAGTCTCTATTCTGGATTTTCCAAAACAGAAGTGATGGCTAACATTCTAATAAATTTGCTAGGATATATTTATTTTATTTTGTTTGTTTTCTTTTTTTAGGGTGAAAACCTCTCAAAACAAATGAATAAAACAATTGGGAAAAAAATAGTAGGAACTACAGCAAAAGCTAGTGGAATTTTTAGCTTGATGGAAAGAATGTGTTTTCAATAAACACAGTATTTCATACAGGAAGACTTATTTTTTGCCAAAAGTAACTTTTTTTTCTATAATAATGACATACTTCAGTAACTCAAACTGTTCTGCTCTGATTTATTTTGATACTATCCAAGTACAATCTTTCATAAAACCCCATAGAAATTGTAGAAGATAAGCATATGATATATTTCTGTTGAAAAATTTTAATCACTGAACAGCACTTTTCATTGTATTTTTAGAATTTCCCATCTACCTTGACTGCTAGAAGGTCTGGCCACACAAAGTAGGGGTTTGAAATATGTTTTGCCATCTCTCAGTCTATATTATAGAAATCCTGCATTAGTTTCATTGATTGTATCAGCCAAAACTTTACTAAGAAAAAGGGAAAAGGATAATTCACACTGGAATTTAGTTTCATTCAGTTCAGACTTTTCTGCTGGTGGAACTGTGTGTGAAATGCAATAACCGATTTCCATTGTATAAAAGGATTATCATTTCTCATGAACTCATTAGAATGCAAATTACATAGACAAGACACCAGACTCTTACAGACTGCCAGGACTAAGAGCATCTGCACTAGTTGTTCTTGTATTAGTATCAGATGATTCCTCTGACATGAAACAAAGACATGAAACAGATGAATTGCAATATGTATTTAATGTTTACAACATACGTATACAACATGCTTGTAAGTGAAAGAGCTAGGGCTGGATTCTCACAGTCTCAAACAGCTTTTAGTTGTGAATCAAAAATCTTACACAACAATTATTTTCTGGCTAGTTTACAGAAAGTACTATGGGTATAAGAGAAAGAAATATGATAACTTTTGAGAAGTATCTCCTTTTAATTAGGAATTTGTAAAGTTAACATTTTTATGAAGAGGTTGTCTATCCTGTACATGAAAGAATTTATAAGCAGGAGGAAGAACACTTTTTTATATTGTCTGACAATGATTAGGGAGGAATGGCTTTAAAGAAATTTAGATTAGTAGAGCAGAAATTTAGATTAGATATTAGGAGAAAATCCTTTACTCAGAGTTGTGAAACAGTGGAACAGGCTGCCCAGAGAAGCAATGGATGTCCCATCCCTGGAGGTGTTCAAGGTCAGGTTGTATAGTATTCTGGACAACTTGATCTAGTGGGACACAACCCTACTCTAAGCAGGGGGATTTCAATTAGATTTTTAAGGTCCCTTCCAACTCAAATCTTCCTATGATTTCTTCCATTGTACTGTGTGTGTTCCTTTCTAAAAGTTCTAAATAATAATAGCTATTTAATTGTCCTTGATATGGAGGATTGATAAGTGTAGTGACAATTCAGTGGTTTATCTTTAATTTTTATTGGCCTTTTGTATAAAGGGAGTGATTTGGGTTCTTGTCTGTTTACTTTCCATAGTGCACAAAAACAAACAAAACCACCTGCATTATGTTAGAAACAATGTCACCACTATAATGCCAGAAGTCCAATTATAAAGAGGTTTAAATGCATATAAAAAAAATGGACAGTGAAGCAGCTATTTCAAAGATATGATAGGTAATAAGTTAGCTACCTGAATAAATCCTCAGAAACGAGAAAACACTCAAGAGATGCTCTGCTACTATATACAAGCTAGGGATGTATGTGTATCTATTATTATTATTATTTTTTTTTTTAAACACTCTGGCTGCCATTAGATACCTTTGTCAACTATATCTAGTAAAAGTGTTGTAATACACAATTCATCCAGCCCAACAATATGTTAAGCTTCAAATTCATGAAGTTCAATATGGAATTCCATATTTGTTACTAGATTGGATTGTTTTTGGAACAGAAGCATTTGTGATACTGTAGCTATCAAATGCTTACTTTACAGTTGCCATTCTATGTTAAATAGGCTTATCAAAGATGAAATCTCAATACTACACAAAAATATTACAGGCAATTACATCATTAGGAGCTGATGAATCCAGTAACCAGACACAGGCAAGGCTCCCTCTTCCCTGAGTAAAGCAGTAGTTTGTGCACTTATACCCAACAAGAACGCATACACTGAACACATTTGCTGGAAATATAATACAGCAGAGAGGAAACAGTCTAGGAGATTCCTGGAATATGAGAAAGACCACTTCCTGAAACAACTGGTAAGATAGCATACCAAGGGAAGTGCCCTACTACACCTGTTGTTTACAAACAACAAAATACCGTTTGGAGACATGGTTGGAAGCTTTCTTGGGCATATTGACCACAAAATGATAAGAGTTCTCTATTCTTGGTGAAGTCAGGAGAGGAGTCAACAAAACTGCTACCTTGGACTTTCAGAAGGCAGAATTTGAACTGTTCAGGACATCGACTGGGAGAATCTCTTGGCAAAGGAGCCCAGAAAGAATCAGAGAACCATAGAATGGCTTAAGTTGAAAGTGACGTTGTTACAGCTGGAAAGATTATTGTGGTGAAAATTGAAATAAAAGAAACAAACAGGGAAGGAATACTCACCTATATCCAAAGAGCTAGGTTTATAGAAAAGTCTCCACAGAGGAGAAATCTCCAGGAGAACCTCCCACTGGCAGTCAGTCCTTAAATGGGGTCTAGGAGGGGTGGAACCTGGCTTCACCTGGCTTCAACTTCCAGTCACACATCGCCTTCACCTGTGCTAACATGGCTGACTCAGTTATTTCCTCAGGTGATCAATCAGTGGTTCAGGCCTTGACTTGACAGTTCCCATACAGACATCAAAGATCATCTGTTTCCAACCTCTGTGATGTGGCAAGCAGTGTTACAGACTGCTAGATTAAGTGCTAGATCAGGTTGCCCAGTGCCCCATTCAGCCTGGCCTTGAACACTTCCAGAGATGGGCATCCACACCTTTTCTGGGCAGCCTGTTCCAGCACCTCAACACACTCTCTGTGACAAGTTTGCTCCTAACTAAATCTCCTCTTATTTTGTCTAAAACCATACCCTCTTGTCCTATCACTCTATCTACTGATTTAAAAAGTTGATTTCCCTCCTGTTTACAATCCCTCTTTAAATACTGGGAGGCAGCAGTGAGGCCTCCCTGGAACCTTCTCTTCTCTAGACTGAACAAGGAAAGCTCCCTCTGCCTGTCTCTGTAGGAGAGGTCCTCCAGCCCCCTCATCATTTTTGCATCCCTCCACTGGACCCTCTCCAAAATCTCCACATCTTTCCAGGCATGGACACAATACTTCAGATGGAGCCTCAGGAGGGTAGAGGTACAATCATCTTCCTTGCCCTGCTTGTTACCCATCTCTCAATGCAATCTAGAATACTTTTGCTCTTCTAAGCTGCAAGAGCTCACTGCTGATTCATGTTAAGTTTTTCATCTACCAGGATCCATAAATCCTTCTCAGCAGGGCTATTCTCAAGGAGTTATTCAGCCAGTCTGTATGCATATCTGGGACTACCTGGACCCAAGAACAACATCTTGCACTTGGTTTTGTTGAACCTCTGGTTTTTCATGGGCCCATCTTTCAAGTTTGTCAAGGTCTTTCTGGATGGTATCCTTTCATATACTTTATCAACTTCACTACTCAGCTCTCAGCTTGGTGTCATTTGCTCTACAGAAGTTCTGAATTCTGACTTTGTTTTTTTGCCAGGCCCATCTTTCTCAAGATCACAAACTCTACCTGAGCATGATCACTACAGTCCAGGGTGCCTCCAATCTTAACCTCTTTAATGAGCTTGTTTGCATTCGTGAGTGCCAGGTCCAGAAATGCGTCTCCACTGTTAGATTTGTCTAATACCTGGACCAGGAAGTTATAGTCAACACACTCCAGGAGTCTTCAGGGTTACTTGCAGCCTGCCATATTGCTTTCCCAGCAGACATCCAGGTGGTTGAAATCCCCCATCAAGTTGAGAGTCTGTGAATGACACAGTTCCTACAGCAGCAGCAGCAGCAAGCAGGCTTCATCCACAGACTCCTCCTGATCAGATGGAGTGCAATAGACCCTGATATCCTTTATTGATACGGTCCCTGATTTTCACTCACAGTCTCTCAACCTGATTGTCACTGCTTCTCAAAGGCAGCTCTTCAGACTCTATCCATCTCTTAACGTAGAGGGCAACTCTCCCGCCTCTCCTTCCCTGCCTATCTCTTCTGAAAAACTTGTAGCCCTTGATAGTTGTGCTTCAGTAATTCTCAGACCCTTTTCTGTCATATCTAGTTTAAAGCTGGGCAATCAACCCAGTCAGCTTGCTTCCCAGAACAGTTTTACCCCACATGCTCAGTTTCATTCCATCTGATGTCCACATACTTCTCTAAGGCCTGTCCAAGATCATAGACTTCAAAGCCTTGATCATGACACCATGCATACAGCCAGTCATCTATCTGACCTGTTCTCCTCCTTTCTGGGTCCCAGATGCCACATGGGAGGACAGAAAAGAACACTACTTATGCTCCTGATCCCTTAAGTATGTTTCCAAGGAATTCAAAGCTTCTTAATGTTCTTCAGTTTCCTTGTTTCAGCTTCTTGTGACCCAACTTGAAAGAGAATAAGTAGATAGTAGTCTTCCTGTTTTATCAGAGACAGTAGTATCTTCTTGATATCTCTAACAAGTGCCCCCAGCAGACAGCAAACCTCTCTGGAGAGGTTATCTGGGCAGCAAACTGGGGCTTCTGTGACCCTCAGTGAGGAGTCTCCACTTACTAGGACTCTGCCATTTTTTGGTAGCGCTAGTTTTTATGTGATGCCTTCATTGACCCTGCTTAATGTGCATGTCATTTCCTGGGTTGTGACTGCTATATAAAACTTCTGAACATTCCTCAAGAAGTAAATCTTAAAGTTCAGAAACAGGTCACCCCTGTGTGCCATAAGTTGAAATGGCAGGGAAGAAGACCAGCTGACTGAACTAGCTGCTTAAAGACCCAGGGAAAAAAAAAAAAAAAAAAGTTTACCATTGTTGGAAGAGGGGGCAGGCAACTCAAGAAGAGCAAAAGGATGTTCCTAGGATATTCAGAGGGAAAACTAGAAAGGCAAAAGCCAAGCAAGAACTTAATCTGGTCAGCAATGTACAATGCTGCTCAGCACTGGTGTATTATCAACAATATTTTTCTCCTAAAGCCAAAACATAGCATCACACCAGACATAATTAAGAAAGTCAGTTCTGTCTCAATTGAAACCTGGACAAGGGGGAGGGCCAAGGAGAATTTCTGTCTTTCATTGAATGAGGTGGGAAACCTTACTGGCAAGGATAAGGAAAAGGCTGAGATTTAAAATGCCTTCTTTACTTCTGCTTTTAATAGACCAGTTGTCCTCACGGTGTTCATCCCCTCTGAACTGGACAAGGATGGGGAGCAGAAGAAACGCCTCACAATTCAGAAGGAAACAGAGTCCTGCTACTCCACCTGGAGTGTCACATGTCCATGGGGCCAGATGGGATCCACCCAAAGGTACTGAGGGAGTTGGCAGAAAGTGATTGCCAATCCATGTTCTACTGAAAGGTTCCAGATGACTTGAGACTTGGGAATATGGTGTTCAAATACAAGAAGGGTTGAGAGAATGATCCAGGGAAATATAGTTCTGTCAGCCTGACCTTGGCATCGGGAAAGATCATGGAGCTGATTGTCTTGATTGCGATCACACAACATGTGCAGGACAACCAGGGGATAAGACCTAGCCAACACAGGTGTGGCCAACACTACCAGAAAGCTGTGCAGCCATTCAGCAAGACCTGAACAGACTGGAGAGCTGGGCAGCAAGAAACCAGATGAGGTTTAACAAAAGCAAGTGTAGAGCCTTGCACTTGGGAAGTAATAACTGTGAGTATCAGTACAGGTTGGGCCATGACCTGCTGCAGAGGAGCTCTGCAGAGAGGGACCTGGGTGTCCTGGTAGATGATAGATTGGCCATGAGCCAGCACTGTGCCCTGGTGGCCAAGAAGGCCAGTGGGAGTCTGGGGTGCATTAAAAGGAGCATGGCCAGCAGGTCAAGGGAGGTGATCCTCACCCTCTACACTGCCCTGGTCAGGCCTCACCTGGAGTACTGTATCCAGTTCTGTGCTCCCCGGGAAAAAAAAAAAAAAAGAAAAAAAAAAAAAAGAAAAAAACAAAACAAAACAAACAAACAAACAAAAAAACAGACAGGGATCCCTTGGAGAAAGTCCAATGGAGGGCCACAAAGACGATAAAGGGCCTGAAGCATCTCCTCTCGGAGAAAAGGCTGATAGACCTGGGTCAGCTTTGAGAAAAGAAGACTCAGAGATGATCTTATTAATGTTTATAAATCTCTTAAGTATGGGTGTCAAAAGGATATGGTCAACCTCTTTTCAGCAGTCTGTGGGGACAGTACAAGGGGAAACAGCCATGAACTTGAACATAGGAAGTTCTGCAACAATATGTGAAAGAACTTCTTCATAGTGAGGGTGACTTCTTTTTAAAAGAAGACTGGATAGACCATGCCGGTCTGTCAGGTGCAGACCTCTTTGATTCCTCTTTTAGTTTATTACTCTTCTAAACACTTCATGCAGATTTTATACAATAACAAAATACTCTACCCAGGTATCTCACAGTAAGTCCCATTCCCCTTAGAAGCAATGCCCTATTCCTTTAAATATCTACAAAACACCTGGGAATGTCTGGGCATTACATACTTGGTATAGGATATTGCTGGATATTGCTGAATAGTTTTCTACGTTAGTATACAGCGTGCTGTACTAATCCAGAAGAACCATAAGAGATAAAACTTGAGCAAGTACAGGAGCAGGATATGCCATTTGACCAGGAGCTATTAAAGACTTACTGTTTATGAAGTACAGTCATTGGGAGTTCAAGTACGTAGTAAATCAGTTTATACATTGTTTGTTACTATTGATATTTTACTGTAACACTAGTTGTATTTGTATTCAAACACACAAACAAAGACATTGCTGAAAGTAAATTTCCTTTAATGAAGAAGTATTTTAGCAAAGACTGCATTTATGAAAAACTGACTTTTAATATGTGGAATAGAAGTCACTGAAATTATAGAGATTTGCTCTTTATTTTCCTCCACCTACATATAGTGATTATATCTGTGTAAAATAAGTGTGTAAAATAAACGTGTAAAAAAAAAATAAATAAATAAAAGTTGTTTGCCTTTGATGCTTATTCCTCTTGATATGCAGAGCTGAACAGGAACATTTAGTTCTTCGTTACTTTCCAAGGCCCTTGATAAAGTTAACCAAAATGACCAAAACTATAAATGCACTGCTCATTCCTGTTATTAAATATTTGCAGAGAGATTTTCTTACAGCTTTCATCAAATAGAAAAGCTTGTTTAGACTGAACCTTGCTAGCTTATTGTAAGATCTGACAAGCAAATGACATTTTCACAGGTTAATGGAAAAGAGCCCATTATAAAGATTGAATTTACAGTTCTTATAACAAGTATTTAACCTACTCCCTCAGAGCTGGATCAGTGCTGCAATACCAGTGAATCAATTGTAGTTTCATGGTCTTCAGTAGTCCTAAGGTCATTATATTATACAAATATGCATTTAAAGACTGAAAAGTAAACTGCTCATCTCTAGGATGAGATTCCTTAATTCAGTCAAAATTCAGCAATTCCCAAACTTCGTCTTCCCATCAATTACATTCTGTGTGTTTGCTCAGTCATGTAACTTGCTATTTATGTAACTGATTCTTTGTAGATATGAAAATGAGAGGTAGGTTCACTCTCCATTAGAGAATCTGGATCCTTCATCAATGGAACATGGTCTTTTTTTCATTTAATTTTTCATGAAATTTATTTAATTTAATTTAAGATAAAGAAAAACAGCTATACACTGTTGAAACATATCTTTAAGTTTGATGTCATTTACTCTATTATAGGATCAGATAATATGCTTTTGGTGTTTACTGACTTACAGCAAAAACCACCAGATGTCTGAAAGAAATAAAAGGTCATGGACAAAAATCAAAGTCTAAAATATATATATGTATACATGCATGCACAAGAGGAATGTATTAATGCATATAAATTAGATATATATATTTTTTTAAAATACTTGGATTCCTTATATATGTGTTAATTAATTAATTATTTAATTTTAGTTCAGGCAGAAAAACAAGATACTTAATAACCAACATAACAGAACTAGTAGAAGTAATTAATATTTTCATAGTCGTTCATGAAATGACTGTAATTAAATTCTCTTCTTTTTAAAGGAAAACAGATGTGTAACAAATAATAATATTTTTGTTTATTCAAAACCAGAGAGGCTTCATCTGAATTACTGTTTTCATGTTTTTTTCACCATAATTTGAAAATAGATTTAGAATAGCTAGAGAAAGACCAGAAGATATCAAAAAGAATGCTCAGTGTCTAGAAAATGTACTTTCTACAGAAAGACTGAATGGGCTGGAACTGTTTATCCTAATGAAGAATAAAGAACTATGGAAAGAACATAGTGGTAATTCTTTTGATCCATTAAAGTCTGCTGTAAAGAGGAGATAAATGACTTCCTATGTAAATAATAATGGTATTAAGTTTTAACTGGGGAAAATTAAGTTAGATGTTACTAAGAAATCCCCACATAACTTCATAGTAAAGATAGCTCAATACATAGATTCCCTTTCTCATAGATTATTAAGTCTCTGTTATGAGAGATTTCTTAAAGCAAGTAGGACAAATGAGTATCAAGATCATGTTGGAGACAGTGTGTCCTTTGAGAAGAGTCTTCACTTCAACTCTAGAAACAACAAGATTAGTTTATTTATTTATTTTTATATGTAAAAAACCTTAATCATTGCTGTATTTTAAGACAGGTCTTTTGTTTTTTTCCTATAGTCATTATGACTAAATGTATGCATGCAATATAATTTGAATTCTAAAGGCTGCACTGGAAAATTCAGTATCATAGTTCATATAGTATATATGTATAGTACATTATTACTTCCTATTACTTCTCCTCCTATTACAGATATAATTCATATAGTTCTCATGGGTGAAAACTTAATGGACAACTCCAAACAGTGTGAACTCTTTGAATCATTTCCAAAAGCAAGCCAGAATTTAATTAGCAAGCATATCACACTCAATTTCATGTTATTTTTTCAATGACTTGTGAAACTATTCTGTCATTCATGTGCTGGTTGTCTTTTTTTAAGCCTCAGGTGTCTTCCTTGACAAATAAGAAGTCAAGGGTAAAACTTGAGCTACACAAGCATGTTTGTCTATGCTATATTTACTCTCTTACAGATGGATAGATAGACAGATAGATAGATAGATAAAGAACTTCTGAAACAGAGTAAACATATATATACATACTACTACTACTCAGAGGATTTCTTTTGGATTCATTAAGATTTCTTGTCAGTTCAAATATCATTTCAGTTTGTGCTTTATGAAGAATTCATTGAAACTAATCTATTCCAGAAATAGAAATGTCAAGGTCTAAATATATAGAAAATGTAACTAAAGTTACTTTGAGGGCTTTATGAGTTGTGAAATTTATCTTTTGGATATGCGTTTATTTACTTATGTATGTATTTATTTATTTATTTATTTATTTATTTATTATTTTTAAATTCAGTCATATCTATTCCATGACTGATATGGAAATGATTTAGAAATCATAACGGTTAAATTCAGACTGTTATTCCATGCTCATTTTGCTGAAATAGGGTTGATAATATTTCTGGTTCTTGGATTAGATTATTAGATATTTGCATTTCCATATTTTTGCTGGAAAATTGAATTGTTGTCAATGCTTCAGTTTTCTGCTGCACTTAAGTAAAATATAAATTTGTTAACAGAAAAGATGCTTGGACTCTGTCATTAATATTTTGTTTTTCTTTAAATGGAAATAGGTTTACAAATGATGGATACTAAATGTTGCATATTCAGTTTGGAAGAAATGCTATACTAATCAGCTTTCAGTTTGCCCCAAAAGGGAAACTCATAAATGGATTGTATTTATTGGAACGGAAATATAAAGCTTTGATGAAAGTCTCGTTAGAGAGTGAAAAAGAGACTAAACCAGACACAGTGGTTTGTATAGACTGCGTATTTTAAAATCTTTTTGACATGCTGTCCACAAGAATCAGCCAGGCAACCAGGGGGATTGAGAGAAAACTTCCTAAGTGCTTTTAAAAAGTAATACATTTTTTTAATTCATCAACTGTTATTAAATTAGTTTGCCCCCTTAACTGTCACCTCAGGTTTCATTCAAACAGAAATCTGCAGTAATATCTAACCGCAGGACATGTATTCACAAAACCATTTAAAATGCATCTTTTTTTGGCAGATGTTCTCTGTGTATTGTTCCACACTATGATTTCTTTTTAATGATTGTGGAAAAGCAATACTGCTGAGAATATAAGATTGAACAGAATGTATTACCTCTTTAGTATAGGAACAATTTAATGCATCAAATGGTTGTACATGTATGTCTCCCTCAAAGCTAATTCTATTATAATTAAAGAAATTTCCCTTTGAAATAAATGAACAGTAGATTAAAAGAATTTTTTACTTGTGCACGTGTGTAAAAGCATATTCACAAGCACTCATGTGTACACACATACTATTTAATTTTTGCTGCCATTTTACACAACATCTTCTTTAACAAAGTCTCCACATCTGTTCTCCTTCACACACACATATATATAAATGGCCATCACAAACAGACACACTCACTGCTCACACAAACACAAACGGCACTGACGATCTCATTCAGTTTTTGCCTTTGCTCAATTAGGCCAATGGTGTTAGTTAGAGTTGCTAATAAGAGTAATGCCTCCTATTTTATTATGTTGGCCCAGGATGCCAGAAGCAGATGTTTGTGCTGTGGCAGTAGAAGTTGATCACCCCTGCCCATATTCCATTAAATTTCGTAACTGTGCAACAGATGGCAGCAGCAAAGCAGACTGACAAAATGGCATCTGACATGGAAGTACAGATCATAGAATCACAGAATCATAGAGTCCTTAGACTTGGAAGGGACCTTTAAATGTCTTCTAGTCCAACTCCCCTGCAATGAACAGGGTCATAGCAGCTCAATCAGATTGCCTGGAGTTTGGTCCAGCCTGGACTTGAAAGTTTTCAGGGGTGGGGTATCACTACAAGTCTGGGCAACTTGTTCCTGTGCCTCACCACCCTCACTCCAAAGGATTCTTTCCTTATATCTAACCTAACTCTACCCTCTTGGAGCTTGAAACCATTTCCTCTTGATCTATCACCACAGACCCTGCTAATGTCTGTCCCCTGTCATTCCTGTAGCTCCCCTTTAGATATTGAAATGCGTCTGTCAGGTCACTTCTCCAGGCTGAAGCGCCTCAGTTCTCTCAGCCTATCCTCATAGAATCACAGAATCACAGAATCACAGAATCACTAAGGTTGGAAAAGACCTATAAGATCATCCAGTCCAACCATCCACCTGTCACCAATGGTTCTCATTAAACCATATCCCTCAACACAACATCCAAACGTTCTTTGAACACCTCCAGGGTCGGTGACTCCACCACCTCCCTGGGCAGCCCATTCCAGTGCCTGACCACCCTTTCAGAGAAGTAGTATTTCCTAATATCCAGCCTGAATCTTCCCTGGCGAAGCTTGAAACCATTCCCTCTAGTCCTATCACCAGTTACACGAGAGAAGAGGCCGACCCCCAGCTCGCTACAACCTCCCTTCAGGTAGTTATAGAGAGCAATAAGGTCTCCCCTGAGCCTCCTCTTCTCCAGACTGAACAATCCCAGCTCCCTCAGCCGCTCCTCATAAGGCCTGTGCTCCAGACCCCTCACCAGCTTTGTTGCCCTTCTTTGAACACGCTCCAGGGCCTCAATGTCTTTCTTGCAGTGAGGGGCCCAGAACTGGACACAATACTCAAGGTGCGGCCTCACCAGAGCTGAGTACAGGGGGACAATTACTTCCCTACTCCTGCTGGTCACACTGCTTCTGATACAAGCCAGAATGCCATTGGCCTTCTTGGCCACCCGGGCACACTGCTGGCTCATGTTTAGCCGAGCGTCAACCAACACCCCCAGGTCCATTTCCTCTACACAGTCTTCAAGCCATTCCACCCCAAGCCTGTAGCGTTGCTTGGGGTTGCTGTGGCCAAAGTGTAGGACCCGGCATTTGGTCTTATTAAACCTCATCCCATTGGCTTCAGCCCAGCTCTCCAGCCTGTCCAGATCTCTCTGTAGAAGAGGTGTTCCATCCATTGGATCATTTTTGTGGCCCTTCTCTGGACATGCTCCAACATGTCTATGTCTCTCCTGTACTGAGGACTCCATATCTGTACTCAGTACTCCAGGTTAGGCCTCACCAGCACAGACTAAACAGGCAGGATCACCTTTTTTGATCTGCTAGACACAGTTCTTTTGGTGCACTCCAAATATGGCTGGCCTTCTGGGCTGTGAGGGCATATTGCTAGCTCATGTCCAGCTTCCCATTCACCAGTGCCTCCAGGTTCTTTTCAGCAGGGTTGCACTCAGTTCTTTCTCTATAGCATGTACTGGTGGTGGATATTGCCTCAACCCAGGTGCAAGACCTTGCACTTAGATTTATCAAACTTTATGAGATTTACTTGAGCCCACTGCTCAAGCCTGTCTAGATCCCCCTCATAAAGCAAAGGTGCGTAATTGAATTTCTCCACTCAGAAAAAAAATTGTGCCTCTTTACATGCTGAACACTTATGGAGACCAAACAGTGGATGTGAGCAAATGAAGTAGTGGATGGTGTGTTTCAGCAGTGGCTACAACGTGAAAGACTAGCCACATTCTGGATGACCTTGCATGACTGTCATACCGCAAAATGTACCTTGATCAGCTCATCCATGCAAACTCGTTAATGGTAGTGACTGTTGAAAAATAGTGTTTGTAACTGAGAATTTGGTCTATAAAACAGAATTATTGTGCTTTTTGTATCTGCTGTATTTTACATGGAAATAAGTAGGAAGCATTGCTTTTGGAGTTGCCGATGTATATATGCTATCACATCCTGCCTGTTAAGGCAAGGAAAGGTGATCAGATTCACTTGGTTAGATTAAAGTGAAGAAAAATCAGATTCACTTGGTTAGATTAAGGTGAAGCAACACTTCAAAACAATCCAAACAAGTCCAAAAACAATAATAAATTTTTTTGAGAATCAATAAAATTGACAATAGTCATTTCATTTGTATAGATACCTAAGTTGTTATAAAGTTATTTAGAAAATTATCTTCTCACCCTTGAATACACCCTTGAATGGGGATTACTCAGGCATTTTGTACTGGAAACTCTGTGTTACGTGCACAATTCTATTGGGAATGGAAAAAGAACATAGATAATTTGTCACAATACACTTGTATTTTTTATTTAGTTTTAGGTTCCATTTTGTTCATGGCCCTGTAAGTTTGGCATTTCTGTCTATACTGGTGTCCCAATTCAACAGGAGGGATAAAAAATAGCTCACCTCCATACATCACTCAGACAAAAAATGTGGTCTAATTCTTCTGAGCCTGGAGGATTCATCAAAGTCTTATTGAAGCGAGAAAGAGCTATATCTCCTATTATAAGCAATTGTGTTAGGTTCTTAATATGAGTCTTTATGTGATAGATAGTTCATGGATAGCTCGGAATCCAAGGGCTACTTTTTAATAATTGGATCTAGATTGACCTCTAGCTCCAGAGGTTAATCTGGGATGAATCTATAATCTCTGTTCAACTCACAGTGTTTCAAGTTTAAACCTAAACATTTTTCTTAGGGGAAAGGTAGGGCTATGCTCTTCATTTGATGATTGGCAAAAAGTCAGATGTAAAATGTGATTCATCTCACACTCTTTATTACTCAGGTTCTTTATTTGGTCGATAGAGACTATTGTGTTTCTTCGCACTGTGGAGATTTTAAATAAATAAAATGTATTTTTTTTACAAAAACATTTTTTCTCCATTATTTATGTTACGTGACTAGGTTACATAGAAACCTTTGTTGTACCTTTCTAAAACAGTGTGTGAGGAAACGCTCCCAGAGAGGTTTTAGGACTTGTCCATGGTCACAATTTTTTTAAAAAGGGTATTCAGTGGAACTCCCTCAAGTCTCATTTATAGAAATTCTTTCCTAAAAAAAAAAAAAAAAAAAAAAAAAAAAAAAAAAAAAAAAAAAAGTATTATAAAAATAATATTTATAGGATTTGGAGGAGAAGGACTGAAAGCAACTTTCTGAGAGGTTAAAAGGTCTTTTATGGTCTTATGCCCACCAGAATTTGTTTGTTTCTGCCATGTAATCATTTTCCTGGCTTTGATTAGTCATCATCATGACACTGATTTCCAAATTATTTGTTCAAATTTATTTTGTTGTTATTTATAGTTAAATAAATAATTATGGCAAAGTATTGGCCTTAAAAATATGCATAAATTTAACATTCAAACTTCACTTCAAAATGTTTATTTCTTACTGATCAACCAGTATTACTAAACTTCTCATTCTATACTTACCACTGTAAATTTATCTTCCTATGCAAATTGTCTGATATATACCAGATCCTTAAACCATTTGAATTTATTATATTTCTAAACTATTGATGTGAAACACTGAATATAAATATCTCTGTAAGTTTACATTTACCTCTCATTGTTTTAGTATAGATAAAGTAAATTGTTTATCAAAATCTGAGTGCTTCTTTGCCTTAATTCTAAACAGTTTTTAAATCACGCATCATTATTTGTGTGTGTGTACACAAAGTACAAATTAATATTAAACAAATAGCTTCAATCGAATTCACATGACTGAACAATGACCTAGAAAACAAAGAATCAGGACTGTGATGTTTACAAGATTCCTTTCCCAAAAATAAAGTATTTCCAAAGACTGGCTTTTTGTGTTACTGGGGCTTGTGTTTCCTTCTAAATATGATACTTGGTGTGCTGAATCAAAGCTATGAAATATTGAATGTAATATTTTACAGTTTTTTTTTCAAAGTAAATTAATGCAACATACTCCTGAATATAATATAGCATATATGACTTCATAATTGTAATCTGATACAAGTTAAAATGTTAAAGTTGGCTTAATGTATCATGTCTAATTAAAATACTGTATTAACTCACAGAACTTACTGTAAGGATAACAAAATCTGAACAAGAACTTTATATTATCTAAGCATCTTGATATTTCCATGACAAACTGACTTCCATTTTGTGAGGAATAAATATTGTGTGTGTATATGTATATGCATATCTATTCCCAGGATTTTATAGATACTGATGTTTGGATACCTCCAAATTTTTCTTCTATCATCTGCCCATTCACCACTACATTAGATTCCAGTTTCAGCACTATAGAAAATGGAAAATAAAATTTAAAAAAAAAAAAATCAACAGAATTTACATATATATAGTTAGCAAGAAAATAAACAGGGGCACAAGAACAGAACATAATAGTAATACTGCAAAAAAGGTATAGATCCTAGAACTATATATTTAAATGAAATCTCCATATCAGGAGAGGTATTATAATATATATCAAGTAACGAGGATATATATTTTTATTAAAAACAGTATACCGTTTTCTCCTTCCTGCATATTGTTATTTAAACTACTTACACATTGAATGTAATATATCTCTTTAACAAAACAATGCAGAGTAAACTATTCTTTTTTTGTTTGTAAATTTGTAATTCCTTTGATTAATTCAGGTAGGATCTTGAATTTAAAATAAACAATGAAATTAGGTAAGTCCAAAATAATAGGAAAGATATCTAAAAGTCTGTGTACCCTTATTTTTTGTGGAAACATATTTCTTCCTTTACAAAATAGTTCTGTGGGTAAGGGCAGGTGAGAAAAAGTGGCCCAGTCAAAGTTGGAAGAAAAAAAGCAATGTCATATGTACGTACATTATTCACAAAGTTGTGGCTGATATGTGGGCAAATCATGGTAAATCAGACATTAACTATAATTTGTTTCTAGTAAATTATGTGAAATTCTCCTCCATGTGAAAACACAGAGCAAAGACTAGGGGCTGTGAACCAACTATCATGAAGTTGTTAATGTTTCAGTGGCTGGAGGTGGGCTGCAGGGCATGATACTGGGACCTTCACTCTACACAAAATTGCATTGTTTGTGCTTCAGTAATCAGGGCATATGTCACTTTGTAAAGCAATTTTTTTTTTTTTTTTTTTTTTTTACAATGTTGCATAATGCTATTTAATCTATAGGTTTTCATCCTTCCATTCTTTTCTTGTTTCCTTTATACCGATCAAAATTCCAAGGTAGTCTTCCAGACTTTATAAGATGCAAGATTTGCCCTTTACGGAAACAGAATAATCCTGTTTATATGAAAAAATAAATCAGAGCAATGTATATTTTAAATGTGGTTCAGATTAAAGGACAATACAGACATTAAATAATATGTATAAGTAACAAATGTACAGAGAGAAAAAGAAATGCAGAGCCACAATTTTTCAAATTTTATCTCCATGATGATTCACTCAAGTGTGGCAAAACTTGGTCAGGCTTATTCCATTAACAGATTTGATGCAGTCACCCACATCTAGATGGTCATTCCTAGCAGAAACTCCTTTTTGAGAAAGGCAATATATTCTTGGTCTCCCATCTTCGTTGGTTCTACCTCACACTATGGTGTCTTTTTTTCAATAATTCAACTGTTACTGATAGCCAGTGATGTATCAGATGTGCTTGCATCGTTATAAAACTTTGTGTTAAGGATCTCATTTCAAAAATGTCCTGAGTATTAATACCAGACTTCATAATCCTAGTGGTAAACTTCCTCTATCAGGCACTTCTTACCTTTCATCTTCTTTATTTTCTTCTGTGTTTGGCAAAGCTTAAGAAACACTCCCTTTCTTCAGCTTCCCCAACTAGCAGCCTCCTTCAGTCTCTGATGTACAAAGAGTTGTCTGAGCATGAATTAATGGCAAACACTAGCATCTGATCACTTACTCTGATAGTATTAAATAGGGAAACATTTCCTTATATGAGCTATGTCTAGAAAGCATATTGTTTTCCCCTTTTTCTAAAAACAAACAAACAAAAACAAACAAACCAATAATAATGTTATTGGGGTGCAGGGGTCACTGCCATCAAGAAGAGCATCATGGAGAATCCAGGGAATTACAGGCTAGTCAGTGTTGATCTCTTGGAAGGTGATGAAGCAACTAAGCCTTCCAGGAACGTGGAGGACAAGAAATTCATCAGAAGTGGTCGTTCTTGTCAAATCTGACAAATTGCTGTGATGAAATGGCTGGCCTGGAAGATCAGGGAAGATCACTGGATATTGCCTATTCAAATATTGGGAAGGCCTTTGACACTATCTCCCATAAGATAGAATTGTCCTAATAATGATAAGATAGAATTGTCCTAATCAACAAGATGTTGATGTAAGGGATTGATAAATAAACAGTGAGGTGGACCGAAAACCAACTGAGTCCAGAGTGTCTAGTCAAAGGCCAGTAACTAGTGTTATACTTAAGTCAGTACAGTATCCAGTCTGGTTCAACATCTTCATTCATGATCTGGAACTAGTAATCAAGGTCTGCCGTCATTAATTACACAGTTTTGAGTACTGTGTCCAGCTCTGGACCCTGCAGCATAAGGGAAAAAAAAAAAAAAAAAAAAAAAAACCACAGAGCTGCTAGAGTGGGTCCAAAGAAGGGCCATGAAGATGATCAGAGAGAGGGAACACCTCTTCTAGTGTTGCACAAGAAGATGGGAAGGAACAGAATGAGAACAGCTGACACAAATGGATGAAAACACTATTTTATGCCATATGATATCATGCTCACCAATAAAAGTTTGGGGGAAGGAAGCAAGAAAGGAAAGGTGTTCAGAGCGATGGCATTTGTCTTCCTAAGAAAACACTGCATATGTGTCCCCATCACAAGAAAGGCATGGGGCTGTTGATTCGGGTCCAGGGAAAGACTATGAAAATGATCAGATGGCTGGAGCCCCTTTCCTATGAACAGGTTGCGCAGAGAACTGTGGATGCCCCAACCCTGAAGGTGTTCAAGGCCAGGATGGTTGGGGTCTTGGGCAGCCTGATCTAGTGGGTGGCAACTCTGCCCATAGAACTGTATGACCTTTGAGATCCCTTCCAACCTAAGCCATTCTATGATACTATGTTTCTACAATTCTGTGATTCTATAAGCCCTGCTTTCCTGTAAGTGTCTGAACCTCTTTCTGCCAATAAGAAGTAGTGAATGAATTCCTTATTTTGCTTTGCTTGTGTGCACAGCTTTTGCTTTATCTAGTGTATGGGAACTGCTGAACAACAGCCTGAACCTCTGATTGACCACCTGAGGCAAGCAATGAGTCAGCCACAGGAGCATAGGTGAAGGCAATTCACCTGTGCTACTGGAAGGGATGGAGCCTGGTTCCACCTATCCTAGATCCCATTTAAGTGCTGACTGCCACTGAGGTAGGATCTCTTTCTGGAGATTGCTCCTTGTGGAGTTTATTGTGAGCCTGATGAGCGATGCTGATGAGCATTTCCATTTATTTTGATTTTCTTTCTACTGTGATAATCTTACCAAGCCTAACCTCTGTATACCTATTGATTGTACACCTATTGATTGTACAGTTGTACATCTGTTGATTGTACACTTCGTGATACACACGAGGTTTTTCATTTTAACTTTTCAAATCTTTCCCTCCAACACACTGCAGGAAACTGAGTGAGTGTTTTTTGTGGTGCTTAGCCATCTAGTAAGGTTAAACCACGTTTGCTAGGCTCATTTAAGGGAGACTGTGTTAATAAAATTATTCTCCATGCTGTTGTGGAGAAAGTAAAACAAACAAACAAACAAAAAAGAAAGAAGTTGAAGCAAGAGTGGGCAGTTCACAAAAAAAGCCAGAGGCCATTCTGATTCTATAATCACCAGCTGACTGAATCCAGAAAAAGATCTAACTGTAAACTTAAGTTGTGTATTAGAAGTTTGATTACTATGTTCAGAAATTTTCTGCTCTGGACTTAGCTTTGAAAAGTATTAAGCCAGATAGGGATAAGGCTGAGTATTTTATTTGCAGTGCTGAACGTATTTAGAAGAAAAGGTTTAACCCTTTTGTGGGTATGATCCCATAATTTGAAATGAATTTACTCTCTAAAAGTTATCTAGTTAGCCTGCATAATCTGCCCTGGATTTTTTCCAAGGTCAGTAGAGTGATAAGTCCCCTAGCACTTTCTTGAACAGTGGAATGAATTATGCCTACATATCATGTCTGACTTTTAAAGGCTTGTACGTGGTAAAATGAATCTCACTTTTTTTTTTGATCCAGCACTCGATTTTATTCAATTCTGGCACATTCTCTGGCAGTTATATGCATTTATGCAGTATATTTAAAACTGAGTTAGATTTAAAAAGGAGCACTGGTGCCAGCATCTGTGCTGGTATCCTTGGAAGGGAATTGAGGGCCCCTTTTAGAAAGCAGGGCTTGCTACACACTGCACAAAGAGGAGACCTGAAAATAAGGCTTGCTACTACCAGCACTTTTATGTAGTAGGCAAAGTGCTGAAAAGTAGAAGCCTAAATTCTGTGTCACACTAGGGATTGCTGTATCTAAAGTGAAAATAGATATGTGAAACAACTCTTTCAAAAACTATTGATATTTTTGGTAAATAACCTGTTACCTCTGATCTCCATTACAGAAAATCAATGCTGAATTTATTTGCAATGGGAGTTAACATCAACATATGATATCTTTGCAGAAAAGTCAGAGCTTCAAAATTAGAAACTTTTAAAATAATTTAAGCACATTTTTGTCCTCCTGTTTTAAGATAGGCTATTAAGCAGTAAACAATTTTGAATTATACAATTAAGAAGAGAATATTGAAAATCCAACACTGTGTGTTGGAGAACTGAAGGATGGATTGTTTTTATTTTCTCTTCACGCACATCTTTGTTGAAAGTTCTTTATGTCAAAATTAATTAGGAAATAAAAACAGTACAATATAATTTTGGAACAGACATGAGAAATGCAGGTTGCTAACCTCTGCTTCAATGGTGGAACACTGATCTTAACAGGCAAGTTTACATTTAATTCTTTTCCTGGACCAGTAAATTTTGAATTATCCTACTAATACAACAGGTTCTTCAGAGAATATGAAAGTGTTATTACTCTTTCTTCTATGTGTCTGACAGCCTCCAGTTTAGTCTTTAAGTGACTGTCATGAGGATGAGAAATGTACATTTATAATCCTTCATGCATGGAGTGTAACAAGACCTCAGGTTTTCATTGTATAAATAGATACTTCAACCTGTCAGATTTATTTAAAGGGACTTCACAGTCTTTCAGCAAAAGCTCTTTAGAAAAATACAGCTGCCCTAACTACATTTTGTTTGGTGTACTATTTCTCAAATTCGGTCATTCAGTGATAACTAGGTGAATTTTGTTCAATGCTTACAATTCTTTTGGGCTGGAAAAATGAGAGCGAATGGTATGGTTAAGTCCCAGTAAAGGATAACCACACAAAATTGATTCAACCTTCAACTTGTGTTAGAACAATCAGGAAGAGTGTTAATAATTGAAGATTCCTATTTATTTGTGGAGATGATGGTCAAACATTGGAACAGACTGTCCAGTTCCAGTCTCTGGAGGTATTTAAGATCTGTGTGGATGTAGCATTAAGGGATATGATTTTACTGATGCAACTGAATAGATCAAGGTAATGGTTGGACTTGATATAGAAAGTCTTTGCAGATTCCATGACTCAATGAATGAATATAGTTTTGAGATAATTAATGGGGTTAACACTTAAATTCAAAATATCTTCCCAAAAGTGTATTAAAATAGCATTCAGCACATTCTTTCCTGTACATGCATTTTAAATTAACTCTCCATAAAAAGTAGGAATGATGCAGTTGTATCTTTTCAACTGTCACTCAGTTATCCTCTTGAGCTGCCTTAACCTCTTAGCACAAAAGAGTGGTAGTGGCTGCACAATCCTGCCTTGGAGCTTTCTGGGGCTTAGAATACATTTCAGCACCTGGCATGAGTTCTTCATGTTCTGGCCTCCCACTGCCAGCTCTTACACTGCAGAACCAGATGGGTTTCTAGCAAGTAAAGACTTGGTAGTCTGAGAAAACTGAAGATGGAAAATAATAAATAAGTAAATAAGCATATGAGCCTGATACAAAGCCTAGTCAATATTAAAGTCAAGATATATCTTAAGAAAGAACTGCATTTGGCTTTGGCTGAGGTATTACAATTCAGTCTTGATCAGATTGGAGTCACTGACAATTAAATCTGTTTAAAAAGGTAGCATACTTCTTTGCAAAGACAACACTGAAGGTGCATAACCCTACAACTGGATATAATGGCAGAAGCAGGAAAAAAAAAAAAAAAAAAAAAAAAAAAAAAAAGCTACAAATTCTGTCTTTGTTATCAATCTGTACCTAAAATCTCTTGTTCTGTACAAAAATAAATTTTACCCATTACAAAAAATCTGAACTAAAAAAAAAAAAAAAAAAAAAAAGCAAAAGTAAGCAACACTTTTATTTGGAAATGCAATGGAAAAATGTCAAGGATTAAGGTTAAGTGCAAATTTTTCTTTCTTAGTCTCCTCTATACTTACAGACTCTCAGCCTCTTCAGTTGTCTCTAATGTATTTGACATGATAAATCAGACTGTGAACACATAAAATTTAACCAATTCTGTTTCTTATCCTAGAAATGTCTAATTAGTATTGACAGGTTTGCCTTAAGTGGTTAAAGCTTGAAGTGGGCAACAAATTGCTGTATCCATATGAATCTATCTGAACCTATCTGGTTTTTATATCTATGGTTCTCAAATATGCATAACATGTGCATCTTAAGACTTGATCAGCAATGTGGTATTTGATCATTTCAAAAGAAATAATGTGCTGAATTCCCTACCAATATATTTTTAAATCGAAAGCGAAAAACAAACAAAAAAATCATTATGGTGTTTCACCCATGTTTGAGACTAAACTATGTTCATGAGTCATTATTTTCTGCAGTGATAATTGCTTCCTTCAGTTCCATTGAAAATATTATGTATCTAAAATGATACTGAGATAAGCTAATAGCATAATATTATCAAAATAAAGCAAAATGCTATGATATCCTATCCTTTTATTAATATCTTCCTTTTCTCAGAGC